>NW_024711292.1:17896213-18033582 GCF_018991925.1 Homarus americanus
TGGAACGCTCTGACAAAGACTCACGTGTGGCCTGATGGAGGCCCAGCAGGTGCTGTTGAAGGGAGTGCTGGACTATGTATCCTGTGAAAGACTCTGCAAGCCAGAGATGCGGTGCTGGGGAGGGATGTCTCCCTCTGGGGAGGAGTTGTCTGCCCCTTCCCTGTCACAATGATGATCCGAATGCTAATTTCCCTGAGAGGAAACTGCAGGGCCTTTATATTGGCGTGAGCCGGAAGATGTCGTGACAAATCTGGGTGTGTCTGGTCAGGTGACAGGTGTACTCGCTGGAGGGTAACTTCTTGAGTAACACGGTCATGTGGCCGGGTTAAGCTAATCGCGTGGCGGTGAGAATTCGGGTCAATGAGACTGACCTCTCTTTGGTCAGGTCTGTACAGCTTTTCCAGGTGTAGTTTCTTGAGTAACATGGTCATAACGCCGGGTTAACTCAGGTACCTTGTCCGTGACCTCTCCTGGGTCAGGTCTTACTGTCACTGTAGGGTGAGTCAACCTATGTGGGTTACCACGTGGGCGTCTACTTACTGTTATATGTGTTGTATTTTTCTGGACTGTAAGCAGTGGTCTGATAAACAATCATTACAATGACCATACTGATCATTGCATCAGTGATTTTGGCCACAGTGCTCCAGCTCACAATGATCATGGCCACAATGATAAAAACCACAGAGATCATGACCACAGTGATCATTACCATAATATTCATGACCATAGTGATCATGGCCACAGTGATCATGGCCACAGTGATCAAAACCACAATTATCATGATCATTGACTCAGTGATCATGGCCACAGCGTTCATGACCACAGTGATCATGACCACAGTGATTATGACCGCAATGATCATGGCATCAGTGATCATGACCACTGTGATCATGACCACAGTGATCATGACCACAGTGCTCATGGCCACAGTAATCAAAACCACAATGATCATGACCACTGTGATCATGACCACAGTGATCATGACCACAATGATCATGGCCACTGTGATCATGACCACTGTTGACTATATATACTTATTTCACAGATACATTTTCGTAGTTACTTCCTCTTAAGTGATGAAAAAGTGATTAATTGTGTGTGAAGATTATTCTTTTAATAAATATTTCTTTACTTACCATAAGCTGGCTGCATCTACCTGAACTGCGGTCCACATCAAATAGAATTTCTCAATTACTCCTCGGACCGCACAAAGACACGGTTCGGACCGCATGCGGCCCACAAACATCAAAACTCTTTACTTCGGGAATGTAACGAGTAACGAATTTTGGTTTTATCAACTGTATTAGAATAAAGGTATTAGAAAACCATACTTAACTAAAAGTAAAAGTACAAACAAAATTGAGTAATTTTTAAAAAGTAAATACCCATTTCGTTACTTTACAACTCTGTTAACAAGTGTGTTTGCATACTCTCTCTCTATCATACGTGATCCTGCCACCAGCAGCCGAGGCTGTTGTAACCACCAGTGACTGTCAACTCCTTACTCCTCCAGACACAGCTTCAACTATTAGCTACCCTAATTAATATCCTCCCCCCATATACCATTCTCCACATCTCCCTCATTATATCAACTGCCCATACGATCCCTATCCATTCCACCATCATGAATATTATTCCTCCTCTTTGTTAGAGCCAGACAACCTCGTCTAGAGGACACACATTCCATCCTGGTCTTGCTACCATGTGATAAACTGGTTGTCAGGAGGTGCCTCACCCATGGCCAGAACTGGTTAGTGGGCAGCCTTGAATCTCTCTCTCTCTCTCCAAATGAATCGGACAGGAGCCCATCTACAGACTGGGTCACTACTGTCACAATCACGTTGCCTAACTGATAATGAAGTGGAAATTATCAATGTTTTGAATAATATTTTATCAATTTACATGGAGAGGACGGGCTGACAACCCTGACTAGCTCATCCAGCGGGCAGTTGAAAAGATATCGAGATCTTTAAACGGCTAGGGAACATGAGAGCACTGGTGTACCTTGTGTAATTATTGGTAGATGATCTGTAAAGTGGTCACACAGAAGAAAAAAAAATGTTTCTGGGTAAAGTTTCACACCAAATTTGTCTTTTCACTTTTTGTTATAAAAGTATGTCTGTGCACAATTAAAGAATATCACCATAACTAACACTATGAGCTTAGGAGAGTATGAAAAGATTATAGAGAGCTTCAGGAAACACTAGTGATGTGTGTAAGATACCTTGATGAATTGGGTGTAACCAGTTAATAATTTGATCACCTCAGCTAGGCTGTGGAGCGCAGAGGTCATTTAAAAGACAATGAGGTTACGTGACATAGACGCCACATGCATCAGTATTACTAGACAGTACTTACTGGGCACTTGTTCATAGTTTAATTACCGTGGGTGATGTAATTATATAAGACTAATGAATGTAACCCACATATATACAAATATTACTGTCTGTTAAACAGCCGCTTATACATTGCACGGCTACACCCGTTGAGTCCTACGAGATGTAGTCTAACCACAAAGAAAAAATTAACTGTGTGCTGGAGCTAAACTGGGGATTCTACAACCGAGGGTTGGGTTACGGAATGACTGAGTTCGTAGAGTGATGCGTTTCATATAATTTGTAATCAAAGTTTAAAGTCCTGCTATAATAGTCGAGATAAGTTATTTCTCTAGAAACAGGGCCGCCATTTGCAATGACGTCACTAGTTTCAAACTCATCGCTGCAGTCGGAGGTAGAACAAAGGATGGCCTCTTCAGACCCCAAATACCACGTTCAGGTAAGTTTTAAGGGTGTTTTTTTATGGTCTAAGTCATGGACATTTCAAAAGTGAAGAAATATGCTGTGAAGAGCATCTTCAAACATAGGTTGGATGGATAGGGGTTGGGTGAAAATGGTACTGCCCAGTACGGCCAACAGGCCCGCTGCAGTTTCCTCCATTCTTTTGTTCTTATGGACATAAAGACACCAGCTCAGCAGTCATGTACTCGTACCTGGTAGACTTTCTTATTTTTCAGAGCATTTACAGAGTATATCAGTTCTAGATGTAGATACGAGTAAATTTAGAAGTAATGACATTGTCTGGACTTTGTTTTGAGAATGCCTGGTGCTAGGTAAACATGACAACATAGTACTGTTATTGTTTTGATAATTCACTAATGAACCACTGGGATATATCATCATTTATATTAATTAATGTGTAAAATTTTAATTTTGCTACCATGAGTATTTGGATGTTTAGATTCGAGATAGGTTATATTGGGTAAATTTTAAGTTTTGGTCATCCCTGTACTTAGACATGCAGACTTATGGGTTGTTTTTTCTGATGGTTTGCGATGTGTTATGAACGATTTAGACCTCAATTTCTATCGAAAATCACAAGTTTTGAGTTACTACCCCGCCCCCCTTTACCGATGTATGTTAAGCTAACCTTATAACTCATCATACCCTAACCTAACCTAACCTAACCTATGATCTGTCTTTTCTTATGCTATCGAAATTTGTTTTGCGACAGAAATCCTGTAGAGATAATGTGTCTTATTGTTTAAAGTACTTAATCCCATAGTTAGAATCTTAAGGTTCCTCAGATGAACAAAACCAAAATAATACCAATATTGTTTAAATGTTTATACTATGAAATTTGTTGTATGGAAAGCTAATATCCATTGAATTAGTTTATGTGCTTAATAATATTTATATATTCAATATAAAATTACTGTGTTGCACAGTAAAGCACAATTAATTATCTAATAATATTTATTTACAGAGCCGATCAGCCGAGAAGGTTGGACACCTACACCTGGCTGCCTCCCGCTGGGAAGCTCGCCCCAACCAGTGACATCACAACCAATTACAGAGCTTTTCGCAGTCACGTGATTTTGTTTTAACTTTAACCCTTATTTTTTACACATTTTGGCCCAATTTATTTAAAGATATCATTACCATAGTTAATTTAAGCGTTTTCTTTACCCATTGACCTGCCATCTTACGAAAAAATTCCGACCGTCAACTCGTCCATTCCTAGCCTTGGGTACCTTGCCTGTGAGGGCTTTATGCACAAGAATAAATTTCGATGAAATTTATCCATAACAGCAAAGCGAAAAGTAAAATTGCCAAAACAAGTGAAACAGTTGGTCCCCAAAAAAAACTTGGGATTACAAAACCCAAAGAAAAATAAAATGGCAAATTATCACTAAATAAAGAGGATTGTGTTTCATTGAGATAAGAAATTATGGTTAAATTGCCAGAAGCTATGTTGAGTTTGTTGAAAGTTAAATTAACATTAAAAAATACAAGATCTGAAGTCAAGTTCAAATTTAAAGCCAAATGTTGCAGGATCGCAAGTTTTCACCACACTACTGGTGAGTTCACCATCCTGGCACTGGTATGATGAGGAAAATAAAAATATTGCACGTTATAAAGATGTGCATGAAATACCAATTTTGTGGAGATGGGTGTTTAAGAACAGTGTTTGTGCTCTGTGAACGTTCGCTTGTATGACAGCCAGTTAGCATATTCCGTCTGCAGAAGAAATAAAAGCGAATGCATAAGCTAGACATACATATAAATGTAAATAAGACGATTAATACCATGACAGCACCTTGTGGTCCTCCACTGCTAAAAGTGAGTAGTCAAACGGGGAGGTACTACTGCCTGGGAAGATATTGGAAACATAATGTGTTGTCTAATGGGAGACCCTGCTGCCATATGGCGTCACGAAAATTGTGACCAAGTCCCAGGTTGCTCATCTAACTTTCTACCTCGTTTACACACAATTGTAGGGTCTCAATTGTTTCTCTTACTTTGACAACACAGCATAAACATATTGTTTCTCACTATTTATATATTTTTTATGGTTCTGTATTATTATTATTACAGTGTTGTTATTGTTTTACTATAATCATTATTTATTATTTTATTTTATTTATTTTTTATTATAATTTTAATTTACTGTGAATTATATAAGCTTTGGGTAGAGTTCCCTTAACTTGGCTTGAGGGGTTAAGTTACAACCCAAAACGGTCTTTTCTCAATTTTATTGGTAAAACTATATTGGTCACCACAGTCTATTTGTATATTGACTGAGTTAGGTCACCCGTTCGATTCTCGTGAGCTTCAAGTGAGGACTGGTCCTTGTAATAATAATAATAATAATAATTAACGGTTTATTGAAAAAGTTCTGCAGCCCGAAGGCTGAAAATATACATTGGACATAAATGACTTATTACATACATTGGTGGTTTAACAAAAGCCTTCATTAGAGAAAGGTAAAGGAACATACAGTGAACATACAGATTAATGTAGGGTTGTACGTGTTGAACAGCAAATACGTAGTGTAGTAATTCCCTCACAGATGGTGTTATGGGGGACCTCACGTGGTGTAATTACCTCACAGATGGTGTTATGAGGGTCCTCACGTGGTGTAGTAATTCCCTCACAGATGGTGTTATTAGGGACCTGACGTGGTGTGGTAATTCCCTCACAGATGGTGTTATGAGGGACCTCACGTGGTGTAATTACCTCACAGATGGTGTTATGAGGGACCTCACGTGGTGTAGTAATTCCTTCACAGATGGTGTTATGAGGGTCCTCACGTGGTGTAGTAATTCCCTCACAGATGGTGTGATGAGGGACTTGACGTGGTGTAGCAATTCCCTCACATATGGTGTTATGAGGGACATGTGGTGTAGTAATTCCCTCACAGATGGTGTTATATGAGTGAGGTTTGGTCCCAGGCCTTCCTATCGTAGACGGATTAACACATCGCTGGTTATCATGGGCCGTTATCACTGGGTACCTGGGACCTCACTGTGTGAAGGTTAACTTGGGTACAACTGTTACTGTTGAGTTGTTCTCACTGACTTAAGCACTGTTCACCACTGTTCACCTCTGTTTAACACTGGTTCCATTCCTTTCCTAAATGAAATTGTAACTTCTGGCGAGAACTTGTTGATATTCCGGTGGGGAGGAGGGTTCAGGGGAGGGGGTTGGTATGGGCCAACTTAACAGTTGACCTGGCTGCTCCGAGAGGAGCGCCAGGTACGTCTTGACCCTTCGGTGGTCAAGGATGTAGTGAGGACTGGTGCCTGTGAGAGGAGCTCTGAAAGAGAGACCAAGCTATCCCTACATTCTTAAGGTGGGCTTACTGATAGAGGAATTTCCCCACACGTAAACAGCACATAAGAACATAAGAACAAAAGAAAATAAGGAGTCTGCAATAGGCCGGCTGGCCTGTGCATGGCAGCTCCTGTCGAGAGTTACTGCCACTCTCTATCATCCACGAATCTATCTAGCCTCCTTTTGAAACTTACCAGAGTTCCCGCACTTGCTACAAAGTTGCTAAGCTTGTTCCACTCGGCCACAACCCTATTTGTGAACCAGTTTCTTCCTATCTCCCTCCTAAACCTAAACTTATCCAACTTGAATCCGTTGCTCAAAGTCCTATCCTGCTCGGATATTATAAGAACTTTATCTATATCCCCTTTATTGATTCCTTTCACCCACTTAAATACTTCTATCATATCTCCCCGCACTCTTCGTCTTTCTAGGGAATGCAAGTTAAGTTTCTTTAACCTATCCTGATATGGAAGGTTTCTAAGTCCCGGAATCATTTGTGTCATTCTTCGCTGCACTGACTCTAGTGAATTTATATCCATTCTATAATAGGGGCACCAGAACTGAACCGCATAATCGAGGTGCGGCCTGACTAGCGCAAGATATAGTTGCAATAAGACCTCTGCACTTTTGTAACTTACACTTCTAGATATAAAACCCAATACTCTGTTTGCCTTATTTCGAACATTAACGCACTGTTTTCTAGGCCGCAGGTCCGGGCTTACAAGTACCCCTAGGTCTCTTTCACAAGTCGACTTCTCTAGGTTGATGTTGTTAAGGCTGTATACATTATAAGTGGCACCTCACTGCTTATGGAAAATTACAATAGGGTGATTGGATTATATAAACTAAATGTATTAACCCAAATATATATAATTGCTATTGCCAACCTGCAACCTGGGGTTCAGCAGTTACTAGGGTCCTAGTCTTAAGTGCGTTACAGAAGAGTATATTATGTACAATGGTAAATTGAAATTGTATTGTTCTCTAGGAGCAAAACAAAAATATTACTGCCAATATTACACAATAGTGGGAATAGTTAAACTGGGTATAACAAATCCCGTGAAAAATAAAATAAAACAGCAGATTATCTTGTATATTAATAAAATGCGACAAGATTGAGTTCACTAAGTCAAAATAGAAACTTCGTACAATGGAATCAAATCCAAAGTGAGATTTAAATTCAATGCAGAATGATGATGGGAAGGCAAGGTTTTCAACGAACTACAGGTTATCACACAAAAATCCAGAGCCTTATAATAACCTGTACACAACTAACTGGTTACCACCATCTTGGCATCGTAAAGTGACGTTAGATTCTTTAGAGAAAAAAATAAAATAAAAAAGTAAAAAAAAAAGTATATATATATATATATATATATATATATATATATATATATATATATATATATATATATATATATATATATATATATATATATATATATATATATATATATATATTGATAAAATCACACGTAGGTGAGCGTGATCTAGGTATATGCTGATAACCACAAGGAAAGAAGAAAACACGAAGTTCCCAAGACGACTTCATCGAACTCATCAAACTATGTATTAAGGATTGCAAATTCGAATTCAATGGGGAATATTTTGCTCAAAAATTTGGTATGGCAATGGGTAATCCACTCTCACCTGTATTAAGCAACCTATATATGGAATTCTTTGAAAAGAAACTATTAAGTAATATTTTACCACCCTCAGCAGTCTGGTTTAGATATGTTGATGATGTATTATGTCTCTGGCCATGTAATGAGGACCTAAAAGCTTTCCTGCCACAACTTAACAACTTAGCCCCCTCGATCAAATTCACTGTGGAATTAGAGCATGACTGTAAATTGCCATTCCTAGACTGTCTGATACACAGAACAGGTAACACCTTTAAGTTCAGTATTTATAGAAAACCTACTAATGTGTGTTCATACATTCACTATTATTCTGCCCACCATAATAAAGTCAAACAGTCAGTATTTTCAACAATTTTTTTACGTGCTTTGAGAATTTGCAGCCCGGAATTCATTGATGTGGAATATAAATATATCTATAATATTGGCTCAAACCTTAAATACCCTAGATCTTTCATAGACAAATGCCTGAACATTACTAAGAAATCTTTTTATAGAACTGATCCCAAGCCCACCCATGACCATAAGAATCTCTTAGTATTACCATTTCACAAAAATTTCTCTCAAATTCCTTTACAACTAAAAACCTGGAACGTCAATGTGGCATTTATAAAATCATGCACTGTTAAACAAATGTTAATCAAGAACTCCCCCAACAATACAAGTGGCTGCATTTATAAGGTTCCTTGCAAGGAATGTAATATGTTTTACTTAGGCCAGACAGGTAAAGATCTTGTAACTAGACTTAAACAACATAAATATAGTGTTAGGACAGGCCAGGAATAAAATGCTCTGTTTGTTCATTTGAGGGATAATAAGCATTGCATTGTCTGGGATAATGCCTCCTCAATATTACCTTGTAATTCAATTGACAGTAGGAACATTATAGAATCTAGTCTCATTAAACATACCGAATCAGTCAACATGAATTTGAGTAATGGTATGTACAAACTGGATAATTTCGTCATTAAGAAGATTTGTAATCAGGTGAGAAGGTTGGGTCAGCTTACCCTCTGACCTGACTACCGACTGTTGCGGTGCTTTTTAAACATTAGTAGGGTCATTACCTAATACCTGACCATTGTGGACCTGATCTCACCCTCCTCTGTATATATATATATATATATATATATATATATATATATATATATATATATATATATATATATATATATATATATATATATATATATATATATATATATATATACCTTGTTTTGAACTTCTCCTTAGTCTGTAATCACCCCTGAAGATGTGAATTACACGAAAGCGATTGGGAACTTCGTGTTTTCTTCTTTCCTTGTGGTTACCAACATATACCCGGATCACGCGCACCCACAGTGATTTATTTGCATATATATACACACACACACATATATATATATATATATATATATATATATATATATATATATATATATATATATATATATATATATATATATATATATATGTACATATATATGCAAGGAAGGAAGAGAAAAACTAATTATGGGAGTGATTTACAGGCACCCAAGTCTTGGCAAAGAAGCAGTTCAGCTCATATGGCAGGAAATGAGTAGGCCAGCAAAATATAACAACCTGTGCATTATGGAGGATTTCAACTTCAGAAAAATATAGACTGCGACAACATTGTAGGTGACTATGAATCTGAAGACTTCCTAGATGCAGTACAGGACAATTTTTTGAAACAACTAATTACAGAACCTACTAGAGGTGACAATATATTAGACCTAGTATTAACAAATAAAGAAAATATTATCAGAGATATCACAGCAAGGGAAGAACTAGGTAACAGTGATCACAAAGAAATCAGGTACACCCTAAATTGGGAAACGAGAAACAATGACAATATGATCAGAGTCCCAAACTTTCGGTTGGCGGATTATCAGGGGTTAAGAAGGTACCTAGTTGAGGTCACCTGGGAACAGTCACGTCAGTCCCCTATAGGAAGGGGTGAGGTCATAGATGACACAACAATTGATCATGACTGTAATATATTCACTAGTATACTACATATAGCACAAGAACAAAATATACCATACAGAAAAATTAGGTCAAATAAGAATGAGCCAAGGTGGATGACCAGAAAACTTAAACATGACATAGGAATAAAGAAAGGAATATATAAGAAATTAAAGGGAGGGGAGGAGCGGCTCAGAAATAGGTATAATGAACTATCTAGGAATGTTAAGAAAAATGTAAGGAAAGCAAAGAGAGACTATGAAATCAAAATAGCAACAGAATCCAAGGCGAATCCCAAGGGATTTTTCCAGGTATATAGGTTAAAGGTCAAGGACAAAGTTGGGCCTTTAAAGTCAGGGAGGGGAGAAGTGATAAATGGCAGTGAAGAAATTTGCAAAGCATTGAACAGCTACTTCTCATCAGTTTTCACAGAAGGAATTTGCGATGAAATTCCAGAGGTGGAACTGATATTTAAGGGAAAGGAAGAAGAGAACTTAAAGAATATCACTATCCGAAAAGAGGATGTTCTTAAGAAGATAAATAAACTAAAGAAAACAAAATCCCCAGGGCCGGATGAAATTTTCCCTCGAGTCTTGAAAGAGTGTAGGGAACAGATTAGCGGACCCCTCGTAAATTTATTTACAAAATCATTAGACACGGGAGTTTTGCCAGACTTGTGGAAACAGGCAAATGTAGTACCCATATTCAAAAAGGGAGACAGAGCATCAGCTTCAAATTACCGGCCGATCAGTTTGACGTCAGTAGTGGGGAAATTTCTTGAATCAATTATAGCAGATAGCATCCGATCGCATCTAGAGAAAAGCAAATTAATCTACGACTCTCAACATGGGTTTACAAAGGGAAAATCTTGTCTAACAACTCTGCTAACGTTTTTTAGGAAAGTCTTCGAGGTAGTAGATAATGACGAAAATTACGATGTTATTTACTTAGACTTTAGCAAAGCATTTGACAGAGTACCGCATCAGAGGCTTCTGAGAAAAATTAAGGCTCATGGTATCGAAGGGAAAGTTTTAAATTGGATAAAATCATGGCTCACCGATAGAACGCAGAGGGTCAGCGTAGATGGTGTTAAATCTGAGTGGGGCCGTGTAACCAGTGGGGTTCCACAGGGGTCAGTACTAGGCCCACTCTTGTTCATAATCTACATAAACGATCTAGATACTGGGATCAGCAGTGACATAAGCAAGTTTGCGGATGACACCAAAATAGGGCGGCAAATTAATTCAGGGCAGGATGCAAATGCATTACAGGAGGATCTAAATAAACTGCAGGGGTGGTCTGAAAAATGGCAAATGAAATTCAACACCAGCAAGTGCAGAGTACTTAATATTGGAAGAACAAATACTTATAATGTATACAGCCTTAACAACATCAACCTAGAGAAGTCGACTTGTGAAAGAGCCCTAGGGGTACTTGTAAGCCCGGACCTACGGCCTAGAAAACAGTGCGTTAATGTTCGAAATAAGGCAAACAGATTAGTGGGTTTTATATCTAGAAGTGTAAGTAACAAGAATGCAGAGATCTTATTGCAACTATAGCTTGCACTAGTCAGGCCACACCTCGATTATGCGGTTCAGTTCTGGTGCCCCTGTTATAGAATGGATATAAATTCACTAGAGTCGGTGCAGCGAAGAATGACAAAAATGATTCCGGGACTTAGAAACCTTCCATATCAGGATATGCTAAAGAAACTTAACTTGCATTCCCTAGAAAGACGAAGAGTGCGGGGAGATATGATAGAAGTATTTAAGTGGGTGAAAGGAATCAATAAAGGGGATAAGAATCTCTTAGTATTACCATTTCACAAAAATTTCTCTCAAATTCCTTTACAACTAAAAACCTGGAACGTCAATGTGGCAATTAAAAACTCATGCACTGTTAAACAAATGTTAATCAAGAACTCCCCCAACAATACAGGTGGCTGCATTTATAAGGTTCCTTGCAAGGAATGTAAAATGTTTTACTTAGGCCATACAGGTAAAGATCTTGTAACTAGACTTAAACAACATAAATATAGTGTTAGGACAGGCCAGGAATCCAATGCTCTGTTTGTTCATTTGAGGGATAATAAGCATTGCATTGACTGGGATAATGCCTCCTCAATATTACCTTGTAATTCAATTGACAGTAGGAACATTATAGAATCTAGTCTCATTAAACATACCGAATTCGTCAACATGAATTTGAGTAATGGTATGTACAAACTGGATAATTTCATAATTAAGAAGATTTGTAACCAGGTGAGAAGGTTGGGTCAGCTTACCCTCTGACCTGACTACCGACTGCTGCGGTACTTTTTGAAGATTAGTAGGGTCACTGCCTAATACCATTGTGGACGTGATCTCACCTTCCTCTACTGTATATATATTAGCCTTGTTATGTATTTCTCGTTAGTCTGAACTCACCCCTGAAGATGTGAATTACGCAAAAGCGCTTGGGAACTTCGTGTTTTCCTTTTCTTCATGGTTATCAGCATATATATATATATATATATATATATATATATATATATATATATATATATATATATATATATATATATATATATATATATATACAGAGAGAGAGAGAGAGAGAGAGAGAGAGAGAGAGATACTGAACATTATGTAGATGCGCATGAAACAGTTTTCCTGGAAAATAGGTGTATAGTTACATTGTTTCAGCGCTGTGCGAAGGTTAGTTTGTATGATCGCCAATTCGCATATTCCGTCTGCAGCAGAATAAACGCGCGCACATAGGGTGGGCATACGTGGAAATGTATACATGACGACTTACACTGTGAAAATACCCTAAAATCATCCACTTCTAACAAAGAGTATTCTTCATCTATTAGTAAAGGATCGGTTGGTATACCCAGAGTAAACAGTGTGTCATCAGTGTATGGGTAGAAATCACGGAAGGAAGAGAAAAACTAATTATGGGAGTGATTTACAAGCCCCCAAGTCTTGGGAAAGAAGCAGCACAGCCCATAGGATAGGAAATGAGTAGGGCAGCAAAATATAACAACCTGTGCATTATGGGGGATGTCAACTTCAGAAATATTGACTGGGACAACATTGTAGGTGACTATGAATCTGAAGACTTCCTAGATGCAGTACAGAACAATTTTTTTAAACAACTAATTTAAGAACCTACTAGAGGTGACAATATATTAGACCTAGTATTAACAAATAAAGAAAATAATATCAGAGATATCACAGTAGGGGAAAAACTAGGTAACAGTGATCACAGAGAAATCAATTTCATCCTAAATTGGGAAACGAAAAATAATGACAATATGGTCAGAGTCCCAAACTTTCGGTTGGCGGATTATCAGGGGTTAAGAAGGTACCTAGGTGAGGTCACCTGGGAACAGTAACGTCAGTCCCCAGTAGGAAGGGGTGAGGTCATAGATGACACAACAATTGATCATGACTATAATCTATTCACTAGTATACTACATAAAGCACACGAACAAAATATACCATACAGAAAAATTAGGTCAAATAAGAATGAGTCAAGGTGGATGACTAGAAAACTTAAACATGACATAGGAATAAAGAAAGGAATTTATAAGAACTTAAAGGGAGGGGAGGAGCAGCTCAGAAATAGGTATAATGAACTATCTAGGAATGTTAAGAAAAATGTAAGGAAAGCAAAGAGAGACTATGAAATCAGAATAGCAAGAGAATCCAAGGCGAATCCCAAGGGATTTTTCCAGGTATATAGAACAAAGGTCAAGGACAAAGTTGGGCCCTTATAGTGAGGGAGGGGGGAAGTGATGAATGGCAGTGAAGAAATAAGCAAAGCATTGAACAGCTACTTCTTATCAGTTTTCACAGAAGAAATTCGCGAGGAAATTCCAGAGGTGGAACTGATATTTAGGGGAAAGGAAGAAGAAAAATTAAAAAATATCACTATCAGAAAAGAGGCTGTTCTTAAGAGGATACATAAACTAAAGAAGACAAAATCCCCAGGGCTGGATGAAATTTTCCCTCGAGTCTTGAAAGTCTTAGAAAGGTAGAAGCTCATGGCATCAAAGGTGACATCCTTAAATGGATTAGGGCGTGGTTACAGGACAGGAAACAGCGAGTGAGCATTAACGGCACTAAGTCCCATTGGAGCAACGTCACAAGTGGAGTTCCCCAAGGCTCAGTACTTGGACCATTATTATTTATTATATACATAAACGACATAGATATCGGCATTGAAAGCAACATAAGTAAATTTGCTGATGACACTAAAATAGGACGTGTTATCAAATCTGACGAGGACTCGCAAAACTACAGGAAGATCTAAACAAATTTTTCGAATGGTCTGAAAAATGGCAGATGAAATTCAACGTCGACAAATGTAAAGTACTCAGTATAGGAGATGTAAACAGGGAAACTAGATACCAGATGAACAACAATGCCAAAGAGAAATCCGACTGCGAGAGAGATTTAGGAGTAATGATAAGTAGGAACCTTAAGCCAAGTAAACAATGTGTTTTTGCTCGTAACAAGGCTAATAAAGTACTTGGGTTCATACAAAGGAGTGATAGTTACAAGACTAGCGAGGTCATCCTAAAACTGTATCTTGCTCTTGTGACACCACACCTGGATTACGCAGTTCAGTTCTGGTCACCGTATTACAGAATGGATATAGAATCCTTGGAAAGAATTCAGAGGAGAATGACAAGACTAATCCCGGGCATTAGGAACCTTGAGTATAGAGACAGGTTAAAGCATCTTAATTTGCACTCCCTTGAGAGTTTAGAGAGCGAGGGCGCATGATAGGAGGTATAAGTGGAAGGGGCTAAACAAAGGGACATTAAAAAGGTCAAACTATCCAACCAGGAGCGAACTCGTAACAATGGTTTTAAATTAGACAAATTTAGATTTAGGCGTGAAATAGGTAAACACTGGTTTGGAAACAGAGTAGTGGATGAATGGAACAAGTTACCAAATATCATCATTAACTCGAATACGCTGAATTGCTTCAAACATAGGTTGGATGCTCATATGAGCAATAGGGGTTGGGTGTAAACGGGACTGCCCAGTATGGGCCAATAGGCCCGCTGCAGTTTCCTCCATTCTTATGTTCTTATGTTCTTATGAGTGTAGGGAACAGATTAGCGGACCCCACGTAAATTTATTCACAAAATCATTAGACACGGGAGTTGTGCCAGACTTGTGGAAACAGGCAAATGTAGTACCCATATTCAAAAAGGGAGACAGAGCATCAGCGTCAAATTACCGGCTGATCAGTTTGACGTCAGTAGTGGGGAAATTTCTTGAATCAATTATAGCAGATAGCATCCGATAGCATTTAGAGAAAAGCAAATTAATCTACGACTCTCAACATGGGTTTACAAAGGGAAAATCTTGTCTAACAAATCAGCTGACGTTTATTAGGAAAGTCTTCGAGGTAGTAGATTATGACGAAAATTATGATGTTATTTACTTGGACTTTAGCAAAGCATTTGACAGAGTACCGCATCAGAGGTTTCTGAGAAAAGTTAAGGCTCATGATATCGAGGGGAAAGTTTTAAATTGGACAAAATCATGGCTCACCGATAGAACGCAGAGGGTCAGCGTAGATGGTGTTAAATCTGAGTGGGGCTGTGTAACCAGTGGAGTTCCCCAGGGGTCAGTACTAGGCCCACTCTTGTTCATAATCTACATAAACGATCTAGATACTGGGATCAGCAGTGACATAAGCAAGTTTGCGGATGACACCAAAATAGGGCGGCAGATTAATTGAGGGCAGGATGCAAATGCACTACAGGAGGATCTAAATAAACTGCAAGGGTGGTCTGAAAAATGGCAAATGAAATTCAACACCAGCAAGTGCAGCATACTTAATATTGGAAGAACAAATACTGTCAATGTATAAGTCCTTGACAACATCAACCTATAGATGTCGACTTGTGAGAGAGACTTAGGGGTACTTGTAAGCCCGGACCTACGGCCTAGAAAACAGAGCGTTAATGTTCGAAATAAGGCAAACAGAGTATGGGTTTTATATCTAGAAGTGTAAGTAATAAGAGTGCAAAGGTCTTATTGCAACTATATCTTGCGTTAGTCAGGCCGCATCTTGAATATGCGGTTCAGGTCTGATGCCCTTATTATAGAATGGATATCAATTCACTAGAGTCGGTGCAGCGAAGAATGACGAAAATGATTCCGGTACTTAGAAACCTTCCATATCAAGATAAGTTAAAGAAACTAAACTTGCATTCCCTAGAAAGACGGAGAGTGCGGGGAGATATGATAGAATAATTTAAGTGGGTGAAAGGAATCAATAAAGGGGATATAGATAAAGTTCTTATAATATCTGAGCAAGATAGGACTCTGAGCAACGGATTTAAGTTGGATAAGTTTAGGTTTAGGAGGGAGATAGGAAGGAACTGGTTCACAAATAGGGTGGTGGACGAGTGGAACAAGGTTACCAACTTTGTAGTAAGTGCTGGAACGCTGGAAAGTTTCACAAGGAAGCTGGATAGATTCATGGATCAGAGAGAGTGGTAGTAACTTTCGACAGGAGCTGCCATGCACAGGCCAACCGGCCTATTGCAGACTCCTTATTTTCTTTTGTTCTTATGTTATGTTCAGAGTATAATTGGAAAGATTCTAAATGCCATGCATTAATTTCCTTTGCCCTAGCATAGTTACGTGGGTGAGGAAAGCATAGTGCGTGAGAGTTGACTCTAACAGAAGGATATACTATTCTACCTCTTCGTCTGCGAAAATGGGAGTTAACAGATAACTCGTCTTGGCTATTTGTAAGGCTTCAAGAAGAATTTTCACATACACGTGCTTTGCATCCACTCGTCAACCATACTTGCAAGTAATTAGTTTTTGTTAATTGACACAGCTTCAGTTGAAGTTGTTACGAACCCCTCCACCCAGCACTACGAACCACGCCATCTATTGTCCTGATCTACCTACCCAGCACCACGAGCAACGCCATCTAGGGACGAGACACGACGAGTATGACTCGTCTTAGTTAACACTCCGGGGTTTCCCTTCTCCATATCCTGGTTGTTGCGTCACTTCCTCCAAGTCTTCTTTGTGAGCTCCAATTCGAGGAGAGAGGACTTCACTCTGGGAAGTGACCACAGGATCACCTATCCTGGAAACCTACGGCACAGTGACTACCTACCGTCTTCTACAATACTCAGCCTTACTCGTCAGCCATCTCAGCTCTGCACTTAAGTATTTGTAATCTTATGTTGCCTCCCCCACGTCCACTTGCTTCAAATTATTGTATGTTGTATAAATATGTATATACTGTTAATGTTTAGGTTAAGTATGGTTAAGGGTAAATTATAGATAGCTGAATATTTTGTTAGGAATTTATGGTACTTTATTATACACAACAAAAACTCGCATCCTTTGTCTACCCTTTTATAGTCCGATTGTCTTTGTTTTTTTATTGTTGTTGCCTGTTGGGATCTGGGCAGACTTTTAACTATATTCTAAATCCCCAACTCGTAACAAAGTATACACAATTATTATTATTTTTATTATTATTACATTTTCGCTCCCCGGGCCCCGATGTGGATCAGTGACCTGTGCCCGGGTGGGCTGGTCCCTGTAAAAAAAAAAATAATAATAATAAAATAAAATAAAAAATAAAATAAAAGTTCAGTTTATTCATCGTGTCACTAGGAAAGGTTCCAGATGCCATGCATCAACCTTGCGGTGAGATATTAAACTGTGAATTAAAATTGTAGCATACATTTTGCTTGTAGTAAGGGACAATAATATTCAATCTCTAGTGTTTTGAAAATAGGGATTAATTTATATTCTGTCTTTGATATTTGTAAAGTTTCAAGAAGAGTGTATACTGGCAAAAGCTGGGCATCCACGCGTCCTAAACCTGCATTAATTATATCAACTGAAATTTCAGCGGCATGCAGATACTCAGAAAAAGTACAAGCTATTGTAGCGTGGGAGCTGACTGCGCTAACTCCTTCATTACCCTAGATAATTGGTTAGTTTCTGTGATTATATCATTAACCTTTGATTCTAAAGTCTGGATAGCATGATAAGCCTGAGTTATTGCACGGTTTTCTTTAAGTACAGCTACGTTACGATATTCATGCGATATCCTAATTTAGCCTCGTCTTCTGCAATAGCCGTGTCAAACAAAGAGCCTTGAATGAGACCAATAAAATTAAACAAACCTCGCTTTTCCCGTATCAGAGAACGCACCCTCTTCAAGAGATGGTGGAACAATGCGTCCTGAGTGGCAATATTCTTAAGGAAGGTCTTGATACTTGCGATCTGGAGGCCAATAGTTTGGTCAACCATTGCAGAAATGTTAGGACGTCGTCTTAGGTTTGGAGGGTGTCCAGAAATGTTTCGAGGAGGACATCAATAATCCTCATTTGCCCCGGAAGGTGTAGTTGTCCGTGCAGCTCATATTGGACCGTTGCGACATTCTATGAACCAATCAGCTATTTTTATAGAAGAGGAGCGTGGCTTGCGGGCCAGGTTAACGTGGAAATTATATAGTGAGGTAATCCTAAAAGTATACTGTAAATTGGACTGGTGAGACCTCACTTGGATTATACAGTTCAGTTTTGGTCACTGCACTACAAAATGGATATCGAATCCCTACAAAGCATTCAGAGGAGGATGATAAGGCAAATTCCGGGTATTTAAAACCTTGAGTACAGAGACAGATTAAAGAATCTGAATTTGCATTCCCTCGAGAGACGTAGTGAGGGGTGATAATTATGATCGAGGTGTCTAAATGGAAGTCAGGTTTAAACAAAGGTGATATAACAAAGGTACGTCAACTGTCCAACCAGGAGTGAACTCGTAGCAATAGTTTTAAATTAGACAAATTTAGATTTAGACCTTGAGATAGGTAAACACTGATTTGGAAATTAGTACAGAGAATAAGGGACATTTTTTAGCCAAGTAGTACACTTTCTGACAAAAGCATCATAATTTGTACACTGATACTAGGATCCATGAGAGTTATTTTAAAGATTAGAGGGAATCTGTATCTACCTGCTGGTGGCCGTGGTGGCCATTTCCTAAATAGCCACGACATAGCAATAAATATTGCAACATCTCAGCTTCTATTCAAGCTAGACCATTGTTTTTTTGTGGCATTACCCATGTTTTCAGACCCAAGGAATCTAATAGTAATATCGATACGCATGTGCGATGTCTCATTTATTCTGAAATTTAAGTTGATAGGTTAAATAGAGAGATGTTTAATAAATACTCAAATAAAACCGAAAGAGTTGTAACGAATTTACAGGATAAGTAATGAAATCTTGAGGTATTTTATATAAAAAAATTAAATCCATTTTTGTTTTTTATTATTGAAATAAATCAATGATGTGGTAAATGTTAAATGTGAACAGAGAGGATGAACTAAAACACACAAAGTCTTTGCACACGTTATATAGCTATTTATATGTATATCATTTTATCATTTACTTTAACCTTTACTTCCAATAGTTTACACCCGTATTTAGCACTGTATACTTTGGTACATCAAAAGGAGATCAAGTAGATACATATAGTGTAGTGTAGTAATACTACCAAGAGTAAATTTATAATATAATTTCCATGTAGGTATTATAGTCCTTTATCATTCTCATGGCACATACAACTTATAGTAATACAGGCATTATCAAAACTGAAATTAGACACGTCTTGGTGAACCTAACACCTCAAAAAATAATTATCAAAATCTAAAGTTACACTGACGTTATTAATGTAACACAGTAACCATGTAATGTTATAAATTCAAATCACAACTTATTAATATAATTCATATATTAAGATAGGGCGGAATGAATTAACACAAAAGCTATAGAATCATATCAATGACATAATATGAGAAATATCACATGGCGTCACAAAAAAAATCATGTTGACATATGTATGATCATAGGTTCAAAATGTCTAAGAGCAAAATAATAGTATTTAATAGCCATATATCCAAAGTCGTGTTATATAAATCATGCATCACAACAAAAAAGACTGATTGTTAAATATATCAGGTATCAGGTAAAAGGAATAACAATGCATTGGTTCTAGAAATTTTATTAATTTACTCACTCCATGCACAACAACCACACTTACAGAGTTGAGTACAAGGTAACTCAGCTTCTAAGCAGCGACACTGTCCTTTAATAATAATAATGGATGCCCCTCGAGATCGAGGATGGCCGGCCCTAGGGCCACCGAGGCGTGAATTTGTTTAAGGTGTAGAAGCTGTCGCCAACACAACAACCACACCCCAAGTTAACGAGATGCATGACCCAGTGTCAAGGAACAGTCCGAAAAGACCGGACAACTTGCCAAAAGCACTGGCTAACCATTACCCCGGAACACGATCCGCAAATCGATTAACATCCAGGTCCCCAATTACTGCTGGATAGACAGAGGCAAATGGCGCAAAGAAACTTACCCATAGCTTCACCCTGCCAGGAGATCGAACCCGGCTCCACTTGCTTGCGAGGCGAGCATGCTGACCATTACACCACACTTTATCAATGCACGACAGACTTCCCCTGCAGGCGGTAGTGTCATCCATTTAGGTTACCACACATTTGACACTGAGTCTCTTGTCCATCTAAATTCTGCTGGGCTAGATAGCAACGGCTGCTTCAACAACATTACCAGCTTCATAGCCAACTCGAAGCAAATGCTGAGTGAGTGTTTCCTGTTTTGGTGGTAAGTTTTCAATTTCTCGTCGTTTTTTGTGTGAACAAAACCTGCCTAGCACTATTGACATCTTTCTCTGAGCTACCACTGCCGTACAGTATCACGATATATCTTTCGTTGGATAAAAGGATGGCTGCTAAGTTATCTGGTATTGGAGTTTGGGCCAGGACACTTAGGCTGTTGTCGGTTCATTTTAAGCTTGCCAACCAATCCAGGCTGTACGCTTACCCTTTCCTACAAATGATAAGGTGACATCACAGCCAGTTGGTGCATGGAAAGCAGGTAGAGCTGAACCTCTTTCCTCACCTAATACCTCAGCCATCCGTGTAACATTAAGATAGCGGAAGGACTGTTCCATACCAAAGACATTCACAGCCTATCATTGTAGCGAAGTCTATGCAGAGCACCGCAACATCCATGTCAACAGCCCTGCAGCATACAGAACTATGCGGGTGTCTGCCTCCTCATGTGAACATGGGGATAGTCCTTCAGTTGGATAGGTTGGTTCCGAGCATATCATGTGTTCTTGATAGGTGACCAGTACAATACCTTGAAACTCTTCCAGGTTGACCTGAGTACTGATAAGAGAGAATACCTCTTTCTTATTTTCATTCTCGCAGTAAGTCCAACCAATTCCCTGGGAGCTTTTATCTTCCCTCAACTCGTCAGTTGGTACCATGCCCCTTCATTTTATTTTGTGGCAGATTTCAAACTATCTACTTTGTATACAACAAACACCTTATCAACACGTTTTACAGAACCTTGAAATTGACGTCTGATGTATTCCATTATCTGGTGAACATAATCATCAAAACTCTTGCAAGTACCTGGCTTGACCATATTGACAGTTGCTGCACCATCAAGAATTACCCATATTTGCATCGTGTTGGAAACTGGCACTCTAATGGAGTGGTAACAAGTCTTCGAGAAGAGGAGGTAAGTCTGACTTAATTCCAAATCTCGAATACTAGTTATTCCTGTATAAAAAAATATATATTAATAGAGGATTGTTACATTTATTGTTGTTTGTATGTATTTAAAGTGAGATAACAAATTAGAAGAGTAAATCTGCTGCATGTGTTATCATAATGCCAGAATTGGTCACATCGAGGTGACAAAAAGTCTCCATTTTACCTGTCAACTTGGATTTCAAGATGAATGATACATCGTAAAGCAATATCAATATTACTATTTCATTCCAAGGGTCTGAAAACAAGGGTAAAGCCACAAAAGTCAAAGGTCTAACTGCAATAGAAGCTGAGATATTGTGTATTTTAATGTGGCTGCCACAGCTACTAGCAGGCAGATGCAGATTGCCTCCAATCTTTAAAATGTTCCCCTTGGGTTCTAGTATCAGTGCATAAAGTATCAATCTTCTATAGTCAAAAAGTGCACGAGATTTCCCTTATCCTCTGGACTAAATATAGTGGATGAGTGGAACAAGTTATCGAACACTATCATTAAATCGAAGACGCTGGGGAGCTTCTAATACAGGGGTTGGGGGGTTGGGAGAAAAGAGTGCTACTTAGTATACAGTAGGCCAATAGGCCCACTGCAGTTTCCTCCATTCTTATGCTCTTATGTTCCTAAATATGGTTCCTAAAGTAACTAATATACAAAGCGTTGGGAAAGAAAATAAACTATGTAAACTAGTAGTGAGTAGTTACGAATTTAAACAAGTGTACAGTAAGCAAAATAGTATTCTGCACCTTTACGGGTTCCTACAGTATGACACACCGGACCAAGAATTCTGAAAACACTCAGGAGCCAAAATGGATGTTGGTTAACCTGGCTTCCTGAGTTGCCAGTTACTTTGTAGATAGTATTTACCATAAGGTGTTTCAGTGTGTCTGCGTGCACAATGTGTTACAAGATACGAATAGAGCAGTTAACATCATATAACTATATTTATAAAATAATCGAATTAATATCAAAAGCAATTGCCAATGCCGATCGGTATCCGCAGCATAAAGGCCTTTGAGTGAATGCTTATCATTATATTAATGTAACAGACGTAAACACCCAGTCACGTCTTAGACAAGACGATAAGGTTCTAACATAGGTTAATGATATGCAGTAGAAGGGCCGCGGCTGGTATGGTCGCATGTTATTTTAAGGTAAACACTTTTTTGGTGGTCAAAGCGAGGTTGATATTCATGGCAGATGGAAGATGGGTATACAGGGTAATTCAACAAAGAGTACAATAAATTGGAGAATGAAATCCTTGGATAATTCTAAACCACAATGTCTCTATGGTAAAATGTCAGATTCTGTATAAGCCCACGTGTTTGTGACAGGTGCGAGCAAATTAAACATAGTCCAGGCATTCTGGAAAGAGTCAGACAATCATTGGTACGACGTGTACAAGCCTGCATTGAGGCAGACGGGGGCAACTTTGAATATTTTCTTTAGGTTGTAACAAAGAGGGGTCACACTGTAGAGATCTGTGAATAAATGATTACACAAACCTATGGGGGTTTCACTTAAAATTCACTCCCATTAATACAACATCTTAAATGTATTGTAACATGGAAACTATGCAGAGTCTGTCATTTTACCACAGAGACATTGTGGTTTAGAATTATCCAAGGATTTCATCCTCCAATTTAATGTACTTTTTGCTGAATCACCCTGATATATTACAGCCGTAGTATATAAACAGAAATTGAATTCATTGATTCTCGTGTAATATATGTTCAAATATCCTAACCTAACCAAACCTATGATAGGTAAACATGTGTAATTTGTGATTGTCATTTTGTTTCTATCACTATTTAGTGTAGCACCCCCTACGTCAATGACACAATTGACCCTGTTAGGCATGGATGCACACAAGTTCTGGATCAAGGCCTGACCGGCCGTGCCTCTCATATCTTCCCATACCATCTTTGCATTAGCAATTACTCGTTCTCTGTTACGGCTGGGGATGTTGTTGAACCGATCTGTTTGACCATTTCTGCCCATATGTTTCTATGGGGTTGAGGTCTGTCGATTTTGGAGGATGTGGCAGAAGCCTAAACATGTGGGTGGTTCTGAAACCAACTCTTGACAACATTACTCGTGTGTATGGGAGAGTTGTCTTGCTAGAGATAGAATGGGGTTCCTTCAGGGCAAGCGTTTCACTGAAGGAAGCAGGACTTCCTCCAATATCTCGACATATTTTCTCCCTGTAAACCGACCCGGACCGACATCTGCCAGCTCCCCTACACCGATGCATGAATCCATCCGAATACACCAGCACTGACTCTGTCACATCTCCGGGTTCCAACCATATGTCCTGCTTCATTACTGGGAAAATGCATAAAAGAGATTGAAGAGAGAACATAATAACGTGTTGCCATCCTGGTATTGACTATGTGGTAGCCAGGTAGATGATTCCACATGCGTGACATTACCTTGGATTTCCTAAATACTGCCGACTACAGATGCGTGACATGTGCAACATAAAGGTTCCATTCAGTTATTAATACAGTATCTCCTTCATATCTCCAATTAACTATCTAAACCTATAACTAAGCGGTAGATATTTCTAATACAGTGAGAAAGAGTGAGAGAGAGGGGGAACCGCCTATCAATCCCACCATTGATCAGGCCCTCTCCATGAAGTGCTCTGATTGTTGCGCGTGTTCTCTCTGGGGTCTTCATAATGACTAACATAACTATGACTGGAGTATGGCCTATTACAACTCCTGCTGTTTGCTCTGATGGTCTGCCCTATGCAGATCGAAACTGAACCTTTTCTAACATATTCATTACACTCTTTTAAACGAGCACACTTCCTCTGACGAAATTCTTTGCTACACTGTGTTAAATAACAATGACAATGTTTTTGGTTTGTGAATTTTAGTACCAGTTACCCCAGTCACCCCCCTATTCTTATCATATATTGTGAAATATTAAAGAGATATATAGCTCGTTTCTTAACTCACATATTTCCGGTAGCTCAGTTATCAATGCGTAATATTGTATAACTTTCCTACGTTACAAATGTTTCGTATTTTTTTTCTGGTTGAGGTTTTGTACTATGCCACTTCTCATCACTTTCTCAGATAGTGGTTATAATCATGAGTATTTACACAATTTCCTTTCATCTCATAGTATACGAAATTGGGGGCGCCGATGGTAGAACGGTACCGCTCTTGCCTCGCAAGCAAGATGTCACGGGTTCGATTCCCGGGCCGGTGGAAAAGTTGTTTGGACATACTTCCTAGCCCTCATTGGTCCCTGTTCACCTAGCAGTAATGTACAGGTACCGGTTGTAAATCGAAAGTTTATGCCAATAAACCATTGACTCTTCAGGCTTCTACGCCCTTGACTCTTCAGGCTTCTATGCCTGTAACTCATGAGACATAAACGCAAGCATGAATTTAGCATCCTTCCCTGTTGGGCACTGTAAACGCTTCTGCGCTTCACCTTACACAGGGTGTAGGGGGGTGCCCAATAAAAAAAAAAAAAAATATATGCGAAATTCCTATACGGCACCTCAGTTTCTAGAGTGCCTGCCATTCCCACCGTATTTGGGTGATTGAACGTAATACTACGGTATAGTATATAATGTTATGACATAATCTGGTTTTAGTGATATGGGTTTATATGTATTCCCGATAATTTCTCTGTGGTTACTACACATAATATAAGGAATAACAGCACATTAGTATTACAATGACTCACACAATCAGAGATACCAACCTTACCAATACATAGCGACAGTCTCGCAGTGTTCTTTGCGAGAGCCATCGCACCAGAAGACATTTTTTTTAATATTTTAAGGGATGTATTGATGAACTTTAAAGGCCATTGGTATATTTCTATTGTATGCCATTGAAATCGGGCGATGCTACTAAAGTTGGCTTTTCTCCTGCGTTTACCAAACCTTACCTTGTTAGCCTAAATTAAACTTACCTATGAGGTAAGGATGAAGTCACTGAGGGTATAAATTGTTAGCTTCCACTCGCTCAACTAAAAATTCGATATTTTCACTTCGTATCTCAAGCTCAACCATGTGCCAAGTGAGTTTTAATTTATATTGATGAATCAATCTGAACGTGTACACGACTGAAATTATTGGGAATATATTTCACAGACTCACAAAAATAATACCAACACACTAAAAATAAGATAAATGTAATTGAAGTCTTTTAGGGTAACAAATCCTTGAGCAATAATGTTCAACCATTAAAAAATTGGTAACAAACAGAACATGCCAGGAAAGATTCATAAATACGTAACAAAAACATAAGTCCCCTACCATCCCTGCGCTAACTCGGAAACAAAAAATGGCTTTCTAAGATGGCCGTCTTTTAACATTTTTTGCGTAGTCTGACTTGATATAAAAGAAATGCACATAAATAAATAAACGTAGATTTTCTGACAAAATATTAAGTGAAATGGTTTGTTAATACCAAATTGCATACCCATGATATTCGGGCAATATCTACCCAAAATCAACGTGAAAAAATTAATGTACAGTAGAATTTAATCAAACTATAGAACTAGGGTATCCGAAAACAAAAAAAGCACTTGATATGAGTACTAATCACATGCACATAGTGCGGTAAAAATAATAACGTTCATTTTGTAGAGATGCTTGCAGCACTAGTTGGAGGTATACTTGTTGCAACACTAGTTGGAGGTAAACTTGTTACAGCACAAGTTGGAGGTATACTTGTTGCAGTACTAGTTGGAGGTATAATTGTTGCAGCACTAGTTGGAATAAAACTTGTTGCAGCACTAGTTGGAGGTATACTTGTTGCAGCACTAGTTGGAAGAAAACTTTTTGCAGCACTATTTGAAGGTATACTTGCTGCAGCGCTGGTTGGAGGTATACTTGTTGCAGCACTAGTTGGAATAAAACTTGTTGCAGCACTAGTTGGAGGTATGCTTGTTGCAGCACTAGTTGGAAGAAAACTTGTTGCAGCACTAGTTGGAGGTATACTTGTTGCATCACTGGTTGGAAGAAAACTTGTTGCAGCACTAGACGGAGGTAAACTTGTTGCAGCACTGTTGGATGTATAATGTAGTTGTTGCAGCACTAGTTGGAGGTATACTTGTTGCAGCACTGGTTAGAAGAAAACTTGTTGCAGCACCAGACGGAGGTAAACTTGTTGCAGCACTAGACGGAGGTATACTTGCTGCAGCATTAGTTGGAGGTATACTTGTTGCAGCACTAGTTGGAAGAAAACTTGTTGTAGCACTGTTGGATGTATACTGTAGTTGTTCCAGCACTAGTTGAAGGTATACTTGCTGCAGAAGGGTGTGTCATAGGAGGGAAGATCAGCTAAAACTAATGGCCCATCACTTTTTTGGTAGATTTTAGTGTATATAAACAGAAAATAATTTCAGTTTCAATATTTTGCAACCTTTTGCTAGGTAAATTTTAGCGTGAAATTTATCGAAAATCTAACGTACAGCTGCATTAGTGCATTACAATTAAATAGTGAACATTGCTTTCTGACTTCATTCTTTAACAACCCAAGTAACAATATTTTTTTCTGTTTCATATTCTGATGCATTTATAAGTTGATAATATTTGCGATGGATGCTTGTGTCAGGACGAGGAACCAAAAATCCAGCCATCTCAGTCACTATCTTGGGTCTGGGAGAGAGCTCCTGAAGTCGGAGTTGCCTACATTGAGAGATGCTTTGAGATACGGTGTTTTAATCAGGCAAATCAGTGAAAAGAACCAAAGAACTTACACAAACAAAGACATTGCCAGTGATATGACCAAAGCTGTCTTGGCAGAGTACACTCTGGCTAACGCTCAGTTCAAGCCTCCAGTCATAACAAGTCAGAAGAAGATTAGTGAGAGACTGCTAGCCAGTTGGGAAAAGGCAAGAGATATCTCTCTTGGGAGAGGAAAACTTGCAGTTAAGGACAGCTTTGCCAAGCAACTGGACCAGTTATTTGACATAATTACTTGCAAGTGCCCAATTGTTCTCTGTCCTGAGTTTGGATGCGATCGTGACTGTAAATCCGAGGCCCACATCTCCTGTATTTGCAAGCGTGAACTGAAGATTCCTGTGATCGAACTGGCATTTGTCAAAGCACAGAGAGAGAAGACTGGCAGTATAGGGGCTCTCATGATTTCTAGCCAAGATATTCCGGAGTCCAAGAGACAGGAGGCTGCCACAGAGAGGCAGAAGAGGAGAAGAGTTGCCGAGGAAAAGAGACTTGAGAAGGCCCAGAGTGAGGTAAAAAAGGCCGATGATTGGAGTCAAGCTGATTCAGAGTTTAATGACTTCCCCATGGCTGATCCGAGTGCTGACCAGGAGAATGGTGACTTTGTCCCTAACCCAGAAAATAATGATCCCAAACCTTCCAGGCATAAGATTCGAAATAGGAAAGATATCCCGAGCATAGCTCTGGCCAGCATGCGACACCACACTGGTCTCAGAGAAACTGCAGAGATAGCAACAGCTGCCTGGATTGACGGTGGTTTGATAACACCTGATGATGTTCACCTGGTGATATATCATAACAAAGTAAGGAGAGCTCAGGAGAAACTTGTCAGTAACCTAGAAGAGGAGTTTGATAAGGGGATAAGAGAAAATGGAATCAATTGTTTGTTCTTTGATGGGAGAAGGGATGACACTAAAGTGTTCATGAAAGTTGGAGATTCTGACAAGTTGTTCCCTGCCATGGTGAAGGAGGAACACTACTCCTGCTGCAGTGAACCAGGAGGGAAGTATTTGTGGCATTTCACTCCAGAGAAAGATGACATCAGGAAACCAGCTGAGATAGTGGCAGATAACATTGTGAACTGGCTCAGAGAGAGGAACGTAGACCAGACCCTGCAGGCCATTGGAGGGGACAGCACCAACACGAACACAGGGTGGCAAGGGGGGGTCATACAGTGGATAGAGCGGAAGATTGGGAGGAAGCTGGTCTGGATTGTTTGTGACCTCCACACCAACGAGTTGCCACTCAAACATCTGATCCAGGAGCTGGATGGCAAGACTCTTTCAAACAACAGATGGTCTGGTCCTCTTGGCAAGATGCTGGACTCTGCCACTGAGTTATAAATAAATCCGAGCTTTGAAAAAATCACATTTGGCCCTCCACTCGTTGAGCTTGCACATACTGTCATTGACGACCTGAGTACTGACCAGTACTATGGTTACATGATTTGCAGTGCCATCAAAACTGGGGTCATGCCTGATAGACTTGCTTACCTGCAGATAGGTCCAGTCTCACATTCTAGGTGGCTCACAACGGCTCTCAGGTTCTGCAGAATTTGGGTCGCTCATCATAAACTGAAAGGGAACCAGCTTCACAACCTGAGACTTATTGTCCAATTCATCGTGAGTGTCTACTTGCCAAATTGGTTCAACACCAAGGTCAAGTCATCGTTCTCCGAAGGTCCGAGGCATGTTCTCTTCCAGCTTGAGCTCCTGAGGAGTCAGCCAAGGAAGGTTGTTCAGATTGCGGAGCAGACTGTGAGGAGATCTTCCTGGTATGCTCATCCCGAGACAGTTCTGCAGACAATGCTCTGCAGTAAGAATGAGGAGGAGAGAAGAGTGGCAGTCAAAAAGATCTTGGATATGAAACTTATGAGAGGATCTGGGCATGACGAATCAGCTGGTGACGATTCCTTCAGGGTCAGGAAGACTCCTGAAGTCAATCTAGGTGCCAAGACCCTCACTGATCTCATAGATTTGGATAACATCCAGGCTGGCAGTGAGCCCCCTCTTACCTGCAGCCTCACCAATGTTCAAGTCAGAGCTTTCATGGACAACCCCATGCATGTCCCTGCCTGGCCCTCGCACACCCAGAGTATAGAGCGTTGTGTACAGCAAGTGAGCGAGGCCAGCAGTCACGTGTACAGCCAGGAGAGGAGGGAAGGCTACATCCGAGCTCAGGTGGTCAGCAGGGAGGTGATGAGTAGAAACAGAAGCAAGAAAGACATGTTCTCTGGTGTGCAGCAAGTATACCTCCAGCTAGTAGTAGTAAAACCGGTTTTTGTATTTGATGATTTTGTTTTCTAAAGGAATATTAAATTTAATAAATGTGTCAAGATCATTCGTTTCACTATTCTGGATCATTTCCATCCTAATAAATTAACCTGATACATTTACTTTACTTTAAATAAGCTATTTAGTGGTGTTGGTAAAAGGGTGGGAATACTGAATTTTCATAAGATTTCAAGTTAAAATTTACCTAGCAAAAAATGAACACTTTTCAAATCTGAAGATATCACATGATTCTGCACATAGAACTACATCATTAATACCATGGGCCGATTTTTCAAACTCAAAAAAAAAAAATTCGCCTCCGTATGACACACCCTATTGCTGCAGCACTAGTTGGAGGTATACTTGCTGCAGCACTAGTTGGAGGTATACTTGCTGCAGCACTAATTGGAAGAAAACTTGTTGCAGCACTGTTGGATGTATACTGTAGTTGTTCCAGCATTAGTTGAAGGTATACTTGCTGCAGCACTAGTTGGAGGTATACTTGCTGCAGCACTAGTTGGAGGTATACTTCCTGCAGCACTAGTTGGAAGAAAACTTGTTGCAGCACTAGTTGGAGGTATACTTGCTGCAGCACTAGTTGGAGGTATACTTGCTGCAGCACTAGTTGGAGATATACTTGCTGCAGCACTAGTTGGAAGAAAACTTGTTGCAGCACTAGTTGGAAGAAAACTTGTTGCAGCACTGTTCGATGTATACTGTAGTTGTTGCAGCACTAGTTGGAGGTATACTTGCTACAGCACTAGCTGGAGGTATACATGTTGCAGCACTGTTGGATGTATACTGTAGTTGTTGCAGCACTAGTTGGAGGTATGTTTGCTACAGCACTAGTTGGAGGTATACTTGCTGCAGCAGTAGTTGGAGGTATACTTGTTGCAGCACTGGTTGGAGGTATACTTGCTGCAGCACTAGTCGGAGGTATACCCGTTGCAGCACTGGTTGGAAGAAAACTTGTTGCAGCACTAGACGGAGGTAAACTTGTTGCAGCACTAGACGGAGATAAACTTGTTGCAGCACTGTTGGATGTATACTGTAGTTGTTGCAGCACTAGTCGGGGGTAAAATTGTTACAGCACTAGTTAAAGGTAAGCTTATTGCAGCACTACTTGGAGGTATACTTGTTGCAGCACTGTTGAAATTAGACTTGCTGCAGCACTAGTTGGAGGAATACTTGTTGCATTTCTGTTTGGAGGTAAACTTATTGCAGCACTAGCTGGAGGTAGACTTGTTGCAGCACTGTTCGAGGAATACTTGTTGCAGCACTAGTTCGAGGTATACTTACTGCAACAATAGTTGGAGGTATACTTCTTGCAGCACTAGTCGGAGGAAAACTTGTTGCAGCACTAGTTGCAGGTTTACTTGTTGTAACACTAGTTGGAGGTATACTTCTTGCAGCACTATTGGATATAAATTTGTTGCAGCACTACTTGGAGGTATACTTGTTGCAGCACTAGCTGGAGGTAGAATTGTTGCAGCACTGTTGGATATATAGTTGTTGCAGCACTAGTTGGTGGTATACGTTTTGCAGCACTGTTGGAGGTATGCTTGTTGCAGCATTAGTTGGAGGTATACTTGTTGTAGCACCAGCTGCAGGTAGACTTGTTGCAGCACTGTTGGAGGTATACTTGTTGTAGCACTAGCTGGAGGTACACTTGTTGCAGAACTGTTGGAGGTAATCGTGTTGCAGCACTGTTGAAAGTAGACTTGTTGCAGCACTGTTGGCGATGTACTTATTGCAGCACTAGTTGGCGGTGTACGTGTTGCAGCACTGTTGGAGGCATGCTTGTTGCAGCACTAGTTGGAGGTCGATTTTTTGCAGCACTAGTCAGAGGAAAACTTGTTGCAGCACTGTAGGAGGTATAAGTGTTGTAGCACTAGCTGGAGGTACACTTGTTGCAGAACTGTTGGGGGTATAGGTGTTGCAGCACTGTTGGAGGTATACTTGTTGTAGCACTGTTGGAGGTATACTTGTTGTAGCACTAGCTGCAGGTAGACTTGTTGCAGCACTGTAGGAGGTATAATTGTTGTAGCACTAGCTGGAGGTACACTTGTTGCAGAACTGTTGGGGGTATAGTTGTTGCAGCATTGTTGGAGGTATACTTGTAGTAGCACCGTTGGAGGTAGACTTGCTGCAGCATTGTTAGAGGTATACATGTTGTAGCACTGTTGTAGGTTGACTTGCTACAGCACTAGTTGGTGGTAGACTTGTTGCAGCACTGTTGTAGTCAGACTTGTTGCAGGACCGCTGGATGCATACTTGTTACAACACTGTTGGAGGTAGACTTGTTGCAGCACCGTTGGGGTAGACTTATTGCAACACTAGTTAGATGTAGATTTATTGCAACACTAGTTAGTGGTAGACTTGTTGCAGCACCGTTGGGGGAGACTTGTTGCAGCACTGTTGTAGTCAGACTTGTTGCAGGACCGCTGGATGCATACTTGTTGCAACACTGTTGGAGGTAGACTTGTTGCAGCACCGTTGGGGTAGACTTATTGCAACACTAGTTAGAGGTAGATTTATTGCAACACTAGTTAGAGGTAGACTTGTTGCAGCACCGTTGGGGGAGACTTGTTGCAGCACTGTTGTAGTCACTTGTTGCATAACCACGGGATGCATACTTGTTGCAACACTGTTGGAGGTAGAGTTGTTGCAGCACCGTTAGGGTAGACTTATTGCAACACTAGTTAGAGGTAGACTTGTTGCAGCACCGTTGGGGGAGACTTACTGTATTGCAACACTAGTTATAGGTAGACTCGTTGCAGCACTAGTTAGAGGTAGACTTGTTGCAGCACCGTTGGAGGTAGACTTGTTGCAGCACTGTTGTAGTCAGACTTGTTGCAGGACCGCTGGATGCATACTTGTTGCAACACTGTTGGAGATAGACTTGTTGTAGCACCGTTGGGGTAGACTTATTGCAACACTAGTTAGAGGTAGATTTATTGCAACACTAGTTAGAGGTAGACTTGTTGCAGCGCCGTTGGGGGAGACTTACTGTATTGCAACACTAGTTAGAGGTAGACTCGTTGCAGCACTAGTTAGAGGTAGACTTGTTGCAACACTAGTTAGGGGTAGACTTGTTGCAGCACTGTTAGAGGTAGACTTGTTGGATGTACAACAGCATCTCGCACCTTGACTTTGATGTGCATGTTCTTGCCACCTATAGGTTTTACCTTGTCACTCCGGTATAACGTGATATCTGTGAACTTTTTGCCTGTTTTCTCTGATACTAAGTCAAACAAATTTCGACCGCGTTATCAGAGTTGACAGAGACATCTGCCACACATCCTGTGGACAACGACACATATCTACAAAAACATGAGTGTAACTGCAACCGCTGGAAAAAGATGACAAGATCATTCTAGAACAAAAGCTAGGGGGGCCAAAAGGCTTGATGGTATTTTTGAAATGTATATCTTATGAGTAAGTTAAAATATCATTTCTTACTTGATACAGCCTGGCCAAAGACCTGTGGCAAAGGGTTAAAAATTGTACCGTCCGGTGGCAATTTTTTTTCACACTGGGAAGTAACATCTCCATAATTGTAATTTGATATTATGATTTTGTGTACGTTTGTTGGGTTTTTATAAATAACAAAAATACACATTATTAAAATCATAGAAACATAGATATTACCTTACATATTACAACAAAATTTATGATATGGTGCACCTGTAAAAAAAAAAAGCATATTATCCCTGATATATATAATTTTAAATTCATATAGAATCACACTTAAGAACAAGATAAACCGTAGACAATTTTTTTTATTTGATTATAATCTTTGAATTAAATGCCTATGACAAAACATGTTTATATCAAAATGAACTGAGCATTTGTGAGTATAAATCAGTCAGAATCATAATTTGAATCAACTGCTGATTCATATGTTAATTCATTTTTAGATAACTTCGTTGTGTCATCCATTGCTACACATATTTGCTGTTGAATCTGATCACCTTCAAACCATTTTATTATATACCGCCCATGTTTGAGTTCCCAGCCGCTGTCTTCTGCTTGCCACTGTACTGGAGTTGTTGTGTCTGCCTTCTTCCATACCGATGCTACATAGTTTGTACGCTTAATTTTTTCAACCAAACCTGATCTGCATGGATCGGATCACTATACTTAATATTTTCAAGTGGATGCCGATGATTAGTAGATGCATTATTTTGCCTAAACAAAGCAAATCTTGCATCATTCACACTTGTAAACTTTCCTTCCCATAGAGAGTGCACACAAATGATTCTAATGACATTATTACATCTGGAGATACTTCTGGATAATCCCCAACCTTGGATAAGGCTCTCTGAAAATCCTTAGACTTTTCCTTGATATCGTACGGGCGTACCTTTCCTTTTCGCATGAATGATGATGTGTAGTCGCATCTTGTAAAAACATTCGTTGCAGGTAAGGCAGAGCAGATGGTCTTTCCTAAATTAGCAGCAAGGGCAGTAACACCTATATATCCAAACTTTGGTAGTACTAGCACCATTTGCAACATGGTAAAGAAGGATCACTATATATCTGTGTCATTTGCTCTAACACTAACCTGCGCATCTGTCATGGTTTCCTTGATAAGATTCACATGCAAAACAACTAGTGTGTTTACTTCCTCGTGCTGACAGCCAAGTTCAGGTACAATCTGCCGAAACACTGATCCTCTTTTTACTTCAAATTTATAACCCTCTTCTTCTAGTGCTGGATAAATTTCATGACCGACTAACATTTCTTTGTAGATGTCCTTTTCCCATTCAGCTGCGAGGAATTTGAATAGTGATGTATTGAATAGGCCGAATGACAGTGTATGACTGAAGATTTTTGGTCGCTTCTGTTCAGGGCCAACAATAACATTGTTGACCTCAGTTGCACCACTCATGTGTCGCTCATTGTCTTTGATTGATGGACTTGTACAAGTATCACACACAAAGTCCACATGCCTAGCATGAGCACACAACTTTGACAGCAGGACTTCAACAGGACCTCATATCTGTCCAACAGGAATGCAGTATGTCTGTTATAATCACCAATCTGACTCCCTGCCAATCTTGTATGGCGTCCCCCAAGGTTCCATTCTCGGTTAAGTACTGTTTTTGTTGTACATAAGCGACATAGTCCATGCCAGCACACTCATAAAATACAACATATTTGTAGACGATAGTAATCTCCATGCCAGCAAATCAGACCTCCATTCCTTGATGAGAACTATGAACACTGAATTGACTAAACTGACCTTAAACCTTGAGAAAACCGACTACACGATCTTTCATAGAAGGAAAAACTTACCCCTAGAATTGGACCCCCTGTACCTTGGTAATACAGTCCTCAAATGCAAACAAAATACTAAATTCCTCGGAGTTATTGTTGATGAGAAACTTAACTGGAGAAACCACAAACAAGCCACTCACAGTAAAGTCAATAAACAGTGCCGTATCATGTATCACACTCCACAGTCACTCATTCTCACAGCAATGAAAGAAATCTATCATAATCTTGTTTACCAACACCTGATACACTGTCACACACTATGGGGGTTCTCTGGCTATTCAAAATCACAATCTCTGGTTACTGCACAAAAGAGAATTGTAAGGACAATGTCCTACTTGAAAAAAACAGATCACACAAACGAAAAATTTGCTATATTGAAAATGTTAAAATTCGAAGATATTAACACCTACTACTGTGCCCTCTTTGTTTACAAATTTATCAATCAGTTGCTTGACAATAATTATTTCCAGTTCTGTAATAATCAGAGATACAACTTAAGGCACCCAGGACTACTAAGACCACCCTCCATGTTCTCCTCTCAGTCCCAGACCTCCATAAAATATCACGGTGTGAAGGTGTGGAACAACTTACCCCCCACCCATCCGAGCAAAGACTAGGCTCCCTTCCTTTAAATCATCTCTAAAATATATCTGTTGTCTAAGAATTAATATTTCTTGTAACACCTAACTACATTTACAGTACCTGCTTTTATTGTACCATCAAAACCGTTTTATCGGAAATCATCATGTAAATAGATAAGTAATTACCATTGCAATAAACATAATTGCCAACTAGACATAATCCTGACAGCTCTGTCCTCTTGTTCAACCTTATTACTGTACAACCCACGTTGTGCTGCTCCCCCATTATACTTATGTTTTTTTTCAATTCCACTGTAAAATATGCATATGCTAATAACCACAAGGAAAGAAGAAAACACGAATTGCAAAATGCTCTGGCTATGTCAAACACTGTCGACTCCCTTGTTAGAGCCATGACTCTTTACAAAGGTCCCAGTTGATGATTTACTGGAGTTCCTCATAGATTCCCTGGATAATATTCCATTGCCAGTCTCGAAAGACGACTTCATCGAACTCATCAAACTATGAATTAAGGATTGTAAATTTGAATTTAATGGAGAATATTATGCTCAAAAATTTGGTTTGGCAATGGGTAATCCACTCTCACCTGTATTAAGCAACCTACAGTTAATATGAAATTCTTTGAAAAGAAACTATTAAGTAATATTTTACCACCTTCAGCAGTCTGGTTTAGATATGTTGATGATGTATTATGTCTCTGGCCATGTAATGAGGACCTAAAAGCTTTCCTGCCACAACTTAACAACTTAGCCCCCTCGATCAAATTCACTGTAAATTGCCTTTCCTAGACTGTCTGATCCACAGAATAGGTAACACCTTTAAGTTCAGTATTTATAGGAAACCTACTAATGTGTGTTCATACATTCATTATTATTCTGCCCACCATAATAGAGTCAAACAGTCAGTATTTTCATCAACTTTTTTACGTGCTTTGAGAATTTGCAGCCCGGAATTCATTGATGAGGAATATAAATATATCTATAATATTGGCTTGAACCTTAAGTACCCTAGATCTCTCATAGATAAATGCCTTAACATTACAAAGAAATCTTTCTATAGAACCGATCCCAAGCCCACCCATGACCATAAGAATCTCTTAGTATAACCATTTCACAAAAATTTCTCTCAAATTCCTTTACAACTAAAAACCTGGAACGTCAATGTGGCAATTAAAAACTCATGCACTGTTAAACAAATGTTAATCAAGAACCCCCACAACAATACAGGTGGCTGCATTTATAAAGTTCCTTGCAAGGAATGTAATATGTTTTACTTAGGCCAGACAGGTAAAGATCTTGTAACTAGACTTAAACAACATAAATATAGTGTTAGGACAGGCCAGGAATCCAATGCTCTGTTTGTTCATTTGAGGGATAATAAGCATTGCATTGACTGGGATAATGCCTCCTTAATATTACCTTGTAATTCAATTGACAGTAGGAACATTATAGAATCTAGTCTCATTAAACATACCGAATCCGTCAACATGAATTTGAGTAATGGTATGTACAAACTGGATAATTTCGTAATTAAGAAGATTTGTAACTAGGTGAGAAGGTTGGGTCAGCTTACCCTCTGACCTGACTACCGAATGCTGCGGTGCTTTTTGAAGATTAGTAGGGTCATTACCTAAGACCTGACCATTGTAGACTTGATCTCACCCTCCTCTGTATATATATATATATATATATATATATATATATATATATATATATATATATATATATATATATATATATATATATATATATATATATATATATCCCTTGTTTGTACTTCTCCAGTCTGTACTCACCCTGAAGATGTGTGCTCGAAAGCGCTTAGAACTTCGTGTTTTCTTTCCTTGTGGTTATGTGCTATATATATATATATATATATATATATATATATATATATATATATATATATATATATATATATATATATATATATAATAAATGAATTCAGCCACCCCGCCATAGGTAGCAGGGAGAACTGACAAAGACCACCTCAACCAATGCCTCCTATCGGGTGTAGCACACACTTATCATTGCTCTGGTCCCCAGCTGCCACTCCCACTCAAGTACAGAGACCCTACATCAAGACCTACAGGCCGATTACTGACTCTGCAGTGCGCCTCTTCGGGCAGTGGATAGTTCACCATCCCTGGACTGAAGTACTTAGCATGGATGACGTGGAAACCAAATGGATAAATTATACCAACACCACCACGGAAGCCCACCACCACTTCTTCCCCGTCAGATCTCACCCAGCTGACTTGCCCTGGATCACACCTCGGATCAAAAGACTTATGCAACAGAGAGACAGAGCCTTTCATCTCAATGACCACATCCGCTACAGGTCCCTTCGCAACCGAGTCATCCGCGAAATACGCACTGCAAAGAAGTCCCACTACCCAACCAAATTACAACACCTGAAGCAGACCAACATCAGTCAATGGTATGGTAAGCTTAAAGAACTCTGTGGACTAAACAATAAGACACACCCCCTCCCCTTCCTTAGCCATCTCACTAATGTTGACGCAGCTGAGCAAACAAATAACCATTTCGCTACTATATGCCAGACGCTCCCCCGGCTTGACACAACCACTCTCCCTGCTTACCTACCAGCCCCCCTTCCCACTGACTTAGTAGAAGAATTTGAAGTAGCAAAACGCCTGGACAAACTAAAATTAAAACGCTCTACCACCCCCATTGACTTACCAATGAAACTCTTCAAGGAGTTCTCCCCGGAGCTTGCTAAACTCCTATGCTCCATCATCAATGCTTCTCTCAGTCAAGCCAGATGCCCAGCTGACTGGAAGACCTCTTATGTATCACCAGTGCCCAAGTCAACCAGCCCACAATCCTTAAATCAGCTACGACCTATTGCAATCACCCCAATACCCAGCCTAATCTGTGAAAGTTTTGTGTTCGACTAAGCTTATGCTGATATTGCAGGAGTCGTAGACCCTCAGCAATTTGGCAACATGAAAACTTCCTCCACCACTTACTGTCTTGTCAGCTTTCTCGATTACATATACCGCCATCTCGAGAAACGAAAAACGTCTGTAGCTGTCGCCTTCATTGATTTCACTAAAGCATTCGACCTAGTCGACCACAATATAATCATCAACAAAGCTATTGACCTCGGGCTTCGGAGAAGTCTTATACCATGGCTTACAGACTTCCTCAGTGACCGACGCCAAGCTGTACGCTTCCGAGGGGCTGTCTCCACCTTTCAGTCACTCACCTGTGGCGTCCCCCAAGGCACCAAGATGGGACCACTCTGCTTCCTTATGCTCATCAATGATGCCCTAAGAGAAACCCCTGCTAGCTGGAAATGTGTCGACGACTCCACCATTGGGATCAGCGTCAACAATTCTGCTCCCAACTATACCGCCCTTCAGGATTTATTGAACAGTCTCCAAAACTGGGCCACCAACAACCATGTCACCATCAACCATACCAAGACCATGGTTATGCACATCAAACCTCTCCTCCGACATTGTCCCACCTCCTTCCATTACTTTAGGTCCGAACACACTCCAGGTTGTAGATTCACGAAGCTCCTCGGCGTCACCATAGACAACAAACTAAATTGGAAACCACGTCAGTGAAGTTGTCAAATCCTCCAGTTTCCGTCTCCACCTCCTCCGCCGACTCAAGTCCCTCGGAGTTCCTGCACCCGAGCTCCTCAGTGTTTACACAACATTCATACTTCCCAAGCTCACCTATGCCTCCCCCACCTGGTCTTCCTCCCTAATGCCACACAACGTAAACACCTAGAAAAAGTGCAAAAGAGGGCATGCAAGATTATTCTCTCCCCTTCCTACTCCACATAACAAGAAGCGCTCAACACACTGACCCTTTCGACTCTCACTGACCATCACCACGACCTCATCTGCAAATTTGGTAAGAAGCTTCTACACCATCCAAGACACCGGCTCCTACTACCACCTGAGATCCCTAGCCCGAGAATTGCTGTTCGACACCACAACCGCATCCAGCCCATACGTGCACGAACTGATCGCTATAAGAACAGCCCAGTCCCAACCATTGTAAAAATTATCAATAACTTGTAATAAACCAGTGTATTCACTCCCAGTAAACACTACTCCTTGCACTGTCACTATGTTGAAATGAACTGTAGTTTGAGCTTTTCCCCATCTAGTTATTATATATCTTATTTGTATCACTTATGTTACTTGTGTTTTATTTGTAATTCGAAACCCATTCCCCAAATATGTAACTGTACATTTTCAGCCTTCTGGCTGCCAAGCTCTTTCAATAAACCGTTAATTATTATTATTATTATTATTAAGATCTGATGAGGAAACATTGCATCTATAACAGAAGCATCGACTGTGGAAGGTGGCTGACTGTTTACTTTCGTTTCAAGTTTCTTTAGGAATACTGTACAGACTTTCTTGTTTTATTGATTAATTCATTAAGATGTGCCAGAGATGTACTGTAGGTACAGGGGGTGATAGGATAACTCAAAACTTCAGAAAGATCAATATATATTTTTGTGGCTAGGTATAATAACCTTATAAATAGGTCTCTTGTTTCTTGTATCTCTTGGATCTTCATATCTGTCCCAGTTAGCTTGACCTTTACTTCCTCTGTTGCAAATCTATTTGCATCATTAAAGCAGCCTGTTACGAACTCATCACACCATTTCTGACCAATAGCGATACCCTGTGTCAACTCTATTTTCACTTTTTCTGAAACTGCATAGCCAATGGAAATGCAATACAGATTTTCATCACCAACAGTTTCAGCCGAGTAAGTGAGTATATATAACTAATATTACATCAGTGCGACCATAGAAATAGTGGTTATTTCTGCCAAGGATATATAAACAAGTGTTAGGTGTGACAATTCTTGCTCCCAGTGTATCATTCTGATGCTGGATTGTCGCCCACAGCGGGGTGGCCTACACACCCACGTGCGCACGTATGCCCCTACTACCCGGACACAGCAATCCAGCCTGTCACCTCTCCACCCTTTACTCATAAGAACTAGTTTCTTCTTCTGTATGGGACCAAAGCAGATGTCGGAGGCGGACGTAACTGCCGCCCAAGGTGCTGAACACTTTGCCGGGTAACAGACATTGCTGCGTCTGTGCTAGCCAGTAACAAAACTGCACTAGCTGTGAATGTGCAAGAAACAGCCGACCATGTGTGGATTGCAGAGAGGGAAACAATTGTCGGAACCCCACAAGGCAGGGAGCCGACACAGGAGGTCACAGTGGATATCGCCGGGACCCAACCGCCCAATGATATCCGAAATGATAGCAGTGAGTCTACTCAACCTGAAAATGTAGTACTAATAAACGCTGCTCCAATAGTAGCAGATGTCCACGAGGTGAATGAGAGACAGCCACCACAGTGGAATAGCATGTCGATGGAAAATGCAGACATATGGGTTAAAGAAACTTACTCAGAAATTGTCAGGTGGTCGGCAGCTAACCTATTTGAACCACCCAAGTGTGCAGCCACCAAAGAAATGATTTGGGAGATGATTCGCACCGTAACTGATTACACTCAGGACTGCTTCATCGCCCCTTTAGCTCTTCAAATACTGGCAATAATACCACATCTATTCTGTCAGAGGAAACACACAAAGAATAAGCACAAAGAAAATGCGGCAGCAATGAAGAGAAGATTGACAATGTGGCAGAATGGGGCCCTTGAGGATCTCCTATGTGAAGCAAGAACAGTGCAGGAGCGACTAAAATTTACAGGTGACGGAAAGCAAAACACCGATGACGCTGCAAGAAAGTTTAGAAACAAAATGTGTGTGGGAAAAGTGTCTTCGGCGGTAAGATCTCTCACAGAGGAATCCTCCAGTGGGGTTCTGCAAATAAACAGAGAGACATTAAAACAACTGAAAAAAAAGCATCCCCCTGCAAGTGAAGAAAAAGGCATCAGGTTCCAGGGTGACTATATCCCACCAAATGCTGTCCTGTTCGAGAAAATAACAGGAGGGATGGTGTGGAAAAAGGCACTAAAGACTGGAGGAGGTGTCGGCCCTTCAGGTCTGGATGCAAACGATTGGAGAGTCATCCTCAGCACTAACAAGTTTGGCCCCGTAGCAAGTGATCTCTGCACTGCCATTGCCGTCCTTGCAAGAAAGCTGGCATCCTCGTGCTGCCATCACCTCCATGCTCTGACGGCCTGCTGCCTCATTCCCCTGGATAAGAATCCAGGATGTAGGCCTATAGGGGTGGGGGAAGTGCTGAGGCGTATCATCGGAAAATGCATAATGGAGGTGGTAAAGGATGATGTCAGAGCAGAAGCAGGGAACCTGCAAGTTTGTGCTGGCCACCAGGCTGGAGGGGAAGCTGCCATTCAAACGCATTCAACATACTTAACCGCAAGGCCGTACTGCACAACTTCAAGATCAAGTGTCCAAGCTTTGCAATGTATGTTGAAAACTCCTATAGGAATCCATCAGACCTCTATATAGTAAACAACAAAGCTCTAAGAGGTGATACCATCATGCAGTCAACCGAGGGAACAAAGCAGGGGGACCTTGTTGCAATGGGAATTTACGCAATAGGCCTATCCGTGCTCCAACACACAATAAAATTTGAAACAACTGAGGTCAAACAAGTGGCGTACGTCGATGACCTTACAGGAGCAGGAAAAGTAGAGGACATCAAAAAGTGGTGGGACCTGGTAACGTCACGAGGCCCACACATAGGGTACCACCCAAACGCCAGCAAGTATTTCCTCATTGTGAAGCCAGAACATTATGAACGGGCAATGGAGGTGTTTGGCGGAAGTGAAGTCAAAATAACAAAGGAAGGCCAAAGACACCTAGGCACAGTAATCGGCACGACCGACTTCAAGACCGAGTACGTAACGGGAAAGGTGAATGAGTGGGTTAAGGAAATCCAAGATCTGTCTGAGATTGCTAACACAGAGCCACATGCGGCTTTTGAGGCATTCACTCATGGGGTCAAGCATCGCTGGAACTACCTGATGCACACTATCCCTGATATTGATCCCCTCCTTCACCCTCTGGAAGAAGCTATCAGCATCAATTTCATTCTCAAATTAGTGAAACACCCTCACTTAACCCCAGCAGAAAGATCACTCCTTGCACTACCACCAAGACTGGGAGGTATGGGATTGACCAATCCAGAGGAGATTGCTGCCACCGAACATCAAAACTCAGTTAAGCTCACAGCAGCCCTCACGGACCACATAATAGCTCAGAACGCAAAAGGGGAGGTGGATACCAGAGAAGTAAACAAAATTCAAAGGTCCATTACGACAGAACGACAGCACAGCCAAAGTGATAAGTTGCAGCAACTGTTGTTGCAAGTACCAGAGAATTTAAAAAAAAGTAGCTTTTGCCCAGGAGGTGGGCGCCTCGAACTGGTTAACTACATTACCGATAAGGGCAAATGGTTTCAGTCTCAATAAACAAGAATTTACATATGTCAATGCTCTAAGGTACGGTAGGCCAGTGGAAGGTTTGCCCTCCCAATGCGTGTATGGCTCTTCCTATGACGCAGATTACGCCATGGTGTGCAAGAAAGGGGGCATCATATGCATGAGGCATGACGAAGTAAGGGATCTCACAGCAAATATGTTGAAGGAAATCTGCCGTGATGTCAGGGTAGAACCGACCCTCCTTCCATTGGATGGTGAGATTTTCCAACATAGGACTTCAAACACATCCAACGAAGTCCGTGTTAACGTCAGTGCTCGAGGATTCTGGACACGGGGACAGCCAGCCTTCTTCGACATCAGGATTTTTTATCCCATTGCTGCATATCACAGTAACTTAGCTCTCAATGCTGCACACAAGAGGAACGAGAACGACAAGATAAGGGCATACGGGGAGAGAATTCAGAACGTTGATCAAGGCAGCTTCACTCCTCTAGTGTACACAACCTCTTTTGGGATGGGACCAAGTGCAAGATGCTTCTACGCCAGACTCGCAGAGGTGCTATCCGAACAGAAGCAGCAGCCCAGAAGTTATGTTACATCCTGGATGAGATGTCGACTGTCCTTCTCTCTCCTTTGGTCGGCTTTCCTTTGCCTCAGGGGAACGAGAGCTTCGGCCCCAAAGCCGACAACAGTTGCAGATATTGACTATGAGGCTACAGTTACTGAATGCAGCATAGATCTGCATCTCAACTAACTCAACACAGTTAGGATAGCTACTTATGCATTAGGATATTTGATATTAAGGTAATAAATGGTGGAGAAGGAATGGCTATTGGGGGAGGCTGGAGGCCAATTTAAAAAAAAATAAAAAGTAGTAGGTAGTAGGCAGCTACCAAACAGGGAGGTACTACTGCCTGGGAAGATATTGGAAGCATAATGTGTTGTCTAATGGTAGATCCTGCTTCCATATGGCATCACGAAATTTTTGACCAAGTCCCAGGTTGCTAATCTGACTTTCTGCCTCATTTACACACAATTGCAGGGTCTCAATTGTTTCTCTTACTATTGACAACTCAACATACATATATTGTTTTTCACTTTTGATCTTTTTTTTCATTTTTGTATTTTTTTTATGGTTCTTTATTATTATTATTATTATTATTATTATTATTATTATTATTATTATTATTATTATTATTATTATTATTATTATTATTATTATTATTATTATTTTATTTTCAATTTTGTTTGTATTTTATTATGAATTTCATTTACTATGAATTATTATTATTATTATTATTATTATTATTATTATTATTATTATTATTATTATTATTATTATTATTATTATTATTATTATTATTATTATTATTATTATTATTATTATTATTATTATCGCCCCTCAGGCCCCGATGTGGGTCAGTGACCTGTGCCTGGGTGGGCTAATCCCTGTGTGCTGGGCACATCATTGTCATTCCTAAAAACCACCTTTAATTCATATTACGCTACATAACATTCAAATCCACCGCGCTTGTAGAATCTCAGAGAACAGGAACCATTGATAAAGGATAACTCACCTACTCAATGTTACTGAATCATTTGATGAATTGTACCCAGCTAAGGGTTTATAATAGTAATTGTATGTACTCATAGCATTAAGGAGAACTCAAGGTACCTATAGGAGGGTTGTGAGAGTCCAATTGATCTGGGCTAGTGTACTATCCGGGCTAGTGTAGATCGTGGTTTGAAGGTCATACTGTTTACGTCTGTGAATGTTTAGTGAACATAATTTCCTCAGATATCAGAGGAAAATACCTGAGTGGGTAGCTGGTTAGCTATCCCTAAGAGGAGACGTGTTTTTCCCACTCGTTTTACAGTCAGGATCCCTCCCAGTAAGTCCCGCCTTCGAACACAGTTGTCAATATGCGTTTATTCCACTTTCTCCGAGCAAGCTCAATCTTGAATTTGTTTATGTAAATCAACTCGAGTAATTCGCCTGACCTTTGTCAACTGAGGGTCGTCTTTGAATGTGTAACAGTTGGTTTGTTTATAATTTCTGTCATTTCATGAGTAGCGATCGCTAGCAACTCAGGGGTATATAACCATGGGTGAGTGGGAGGATCAAGCCTCCGGTAACGCCATCCAACTTCGTTGTCCTACAGGTATGTAGATGTGTTCCCTAGCCATTCAGTTTGATTCAGTCAATTGTAGTGAATATTAGTGTTCATGTTGTGACAGTGTAATTGTTATTCACCCAGTATGATAATAAATATAAAGTAAATGTCGTCTGACGCTGCGAGACGAAGGATTTGTTGTGATTGTGTTGTCCAAGCTTCCCTCCCGTAACGCCATCCTACTTTGTTGTCCTACAGGTACAGTGTGAGCTTAATGGAACACCCACCAGTCGCTCAGATTCGGTGGATATTCAGCAGTGCTCAATATATGAGCGATGGCGCTGATTCGGCATGATTAATCGGCTCCACTCTACCTCGTGGAGCTAGACCCCAGACTCGCCATGTGTCTGGCTTTAACAGATTCACCACAGTGATCGTCAGTGTTACAGGCACCCGTGTCATACCCTGGGACATGCCTTGGAGTTATATGTCCACAGTGTTGTTGTATGTGTTTCGGGGTAATTCTGGAATAAGTGTCCCATGTTGGGTGTTGTGAGTGCATCCCATATGCACTACCAACAGTTAGTGAAGTATCATATGGAAGTTGTCATGTATGTAATGAAATGTCTCACCAGTAATATGGGTGCAGTAAAAGTTTCCACTTGTATTGGCAATGGAGAGAAGCCAAGGAATTGTCACGTAACTATGTAATGTAATGTAACACCAGTAAGGTTGTGCGCAGTAAGAGTATAATATCTGAGTAAATTGCTGTTGAGTAAAAATAAGAAAATTCTGAGTTTGCAGTAAGCCGAGGAGTTGTCCCTTGAAGTTATATGTTAATAATATCTCTTTTTCCCTTTGATTTCATATTAATAAACCTGTTCTTAGAGTATTTTAGGAATATTCATTTCTCCCACAGTGTTCACCTTTATTTCCGTCCAAGTGACCCTGATATCAGAATTGCAATACCCATGTGCCTAGACCCTCGACATGCTACCTAACGAGCTACATACTGCCCAGAGGGGGTCTGGTGGCAGCAACCCTTAGAAATTAAGAATAGAGTTAAGTTATCCCCTTAGACTTAGTGACCCCAGAATCTGGCAGTATACCCGGAAAAAAAAATCAAGTTATAGTACTGACCACTAAATTATATTTCAATATTAATTGTATGGAATGATAAAAATACACGGAAATGGTTAATCTTGACAAACTATTCCTGTAAACATAGAAAATATAGCTCTCAGACTGTTATGTACAATTTGTAACCCTTTGCCACAGATTTTTGGCCAGGCTGTATCAAGTAAGAAATGACATTTTTACTTATATAATATACATTTCAAAAATACCATCACACCTTTTGGCCTCGTTGACTATTCCTGTGTCTTGATTTGGTGCTTGTGTGCAGGTGTAGTGCTGTTCAGAGGCTTCAGTATCCACCCCTGCAAACTCCTCTGCAACACTGATAGATGCAAAATATGGTAGAACAGACTGTTACTGCCACAGTAGGATATGTTACCGCCACAGTAAGATAAACTAGAAGAGAGAGAGAAAGAGAGGGATAGAGAGAGAGAAAGGGAGAGAGGAGAGAGACAGAGTGTTGACAACGAACTTTGATGAGGTGTTAAATGTGTGCGCCGGCCACATGTTAAGTGAAGAAACTGTTTACAACTCAGAATAGCTTACTAAGCGAGATGGAGCTGGTAGCAGCTGTGTGACTGTCTGAGGAACAATCTAGCGCCTTCTACTGTAAAGGCAACATCTGGATTCTCGTTGGTCTAACCCTAGACCCCAAAACGTGAGTGTGATTGTGAACTGTTGAATCCTCTGAGAACTCTAAATAACTTTAATAAGTGTAATTATGTACTGTATATTGATCGTATTATTCAAACTGTGTCATGATTTACCAGCAGTTGTTATATGTGAATTGTATTCAACAGGTTTTGACCGAATTATACTCATCACGTCAACACAAACTAAAATCGCTCCTATGAGAGATTACACAGACCCATTAGATAAATGTCTTCCGTCTGCTGGAAAGACAACCCCAGGCAAACTTAGTGTATTGAAGATGCCAAGCAACATGAAAATGACGAACATTTCTTTCATACAATAGATTCAGCCCTTATCAAAAGCGTATGGGACCACGTGTCTGACATAATGCACCATAGTTTGTTGGTTATGAACTTTCCAGTAGCTTGGTCGAGAAGCTGTGAATGGCCCAGCTGTTTCATACACACACACACACACACACACACACGACGGATGACGTCTCTGAATATTTTCAACCGATTTTTGTCAACGGTATCCATACAATCAGGTTTTTTCAATAACACAAAATTATACGAGGAATGTGCACAAAGTTGTATTGTTTTGGAATTTATTTTTAAGTACCATATTACATTTAGAAAATACCGGTCAACTTGTCTGCTATATTGATGTTCATGAAAAACAACTACTATGTGATTCAAAATTTATATTTAGACACCTCGTTGGCATTGGTGTCGTGTCTGATCACCAAGATGCGTCAAACAGGTAAACGAGCGCCATCCTGGACACAATCTCGAATTTCCGAGTTTGTACAAGAAGGATTCCTATAGCTTTTTAATATGATTTCTCCTTTTGTTTTTACCATTCTTGCAATATTCAACTTGTTCTTGGACTAACACTAAAGAGCAGCGATGAGAAACTTGGGCTAGTAAACAGGCCGCATAGGTGGCCCTCCTTCACCTCAGTGTAATAATAATAATAATAATAATAATAATAATAATAATAATAATAATAATAATAATAATAATAATAATAATAATAATAATAATAATAATAATAATAATAATAATAATAATAATAATAATAATAATAATAATAATAATAATAATAATAATAATAATAATAATAATAATAATAATAATAATAATAATAATAATAATAATAATAATAATAATAATAATAATAATAATAATAATAATATGATGATGACATGTGTTAACTATAGATAAAAGAGAGAGGCATCATCCACCCCAGGTATCACATAAACACAGGGCACATCACCTACTAATGCGACACTTCCTACTGCATCACACTCAGGAAGAACCTACTTAACTCTGAGTGAGTAATAACACAATAGCCTCAAGCTGAGTTATACTCCTGTCTCATGTTACTTCATTAACGATAGTTACTCTACACACAGACACACACAGTCTGCTGTCACCTATTAAAAAATAGTGCTATCCATTAAACAACATACTCATGCTGTTACTGATACAGGAGGAGGAAGACAGTTATTCCTTTCTGTGTCATGTAACGATGACAACTCAAGGTCACCAGCCAGGCGCACTACAGGTAAGTGTGGCCACAACACAGCTCAAGGTCACCAGCCAGGCGTACTACAGGTAAGTGTGGCCACAACACAGCTCAAGGTCACCAGCCAGGCGCACTACAGGTAAGTGTGGCCACAACACAGCTCAAGGTCACCAGCCAGGCGCACTACAGGTAGGTGTGGCCACAACACAGCTCAAGGTCACCAGCCAGGCGTACTACAGGTAAGTGTGGCCACAACACACCTCAAGGTCACCAGCCAGGGCACACAACACACCTCAAGGTCACCAGCCAGGCGCACAAGGTACAGGTAAGGTGTGGCCACAACACAGCTCAGGTCACTTGCCAGGCGTACTACAGGTGTGGCCACAACACAGCTCAAGGTCACCAGCCAGGCGCACAGGTGTGGCCACACACAGTCACTTGCCAGGCGTACTACAGGGTGTAGCCGTCACCAGCCAGGGCACTACAGGTGTGGCCACAACACAGCTGTCACTTGCCAGGCGTACTACAGTGTGGCCACAACACAGCTCAAGGTCACCAGCCAGGCGCACTACAGGTAGTGTGGCCACAACACAGCTCAAGGTCACCAGCCAGGCGCACTACAGGTAAGTGTGGCCACATAAGCTGTGTGTGTGTAGTGGGGATGTGTGTGGTGGGATGTGTGTGTAGTGGGATGTTGTGTGGTGGGTGTGTGTGGTGGGATGGTGTGTGGTGGGGATGGTGTGGTGGGGATGGTGGTGGGGATGGTGTGGGGAAGGTGTGGTGGGGATGGTGTGTGGGGATGGTGTGTGGTGGGATGGTGTGTGGGGGGGGATGGTGTGTGGTGGGGATGGTGGTGTGGTGGGGATGGTGTGTGGTGGGGGTGGTGTGGGTGGTGGGGATGGTGTGTGGTGGGATGTGTGTGGTGGGGATGGTGGGATGTGTGTGTGGATGGGGATGGTGTGTGTGATGGGGATGGTGTGTGTGATGGGATGGTGTGTGTGTGTGATGGGGATGGGTGTGTGTGGTGTGGTGGGGGATGTGTGTGGTGTGTGTGGCAGGGATAGGATGTGGCGGGGATGGTGTGTGTGGGATGGTGGTGTGGTGGGGATGGTGTGGTGGGGATGGTGTGTGTGTGGTGGGACTGGTGTGTGTGTGTGGTGGGATGGTGTGTGTGGTGGGACTGGTGTGTGGCGGGGATGTGTGTGGTGGGGATGGTGTGTGGTGGGGATGGTGTGTGTGGTGGACTGGTGGGATGGGGTGGGATGGTGTGTGGTGGGTATGTGTGGTGGGGCTGGTTTGTGTGGGGATGGTGTGTGGTGGGGATGGTGTGTGTGTGTGGTGGGGCTGGTTTGTGGTGGGGATGGTGTGTGTGGTGGGATGGTGTGTGTGGTGGGACTGGTGTGTGTGTGTGGTGGTGGGGTGGTGGGGGTGGTGTGTGTGTGGGATGGGTGTGTGTGGTGGTGTGTGGTGTGGTGTGTGTGTGGGGCTGGTTTGTGGTGGGGATGGTGTGGGGATGGTGTGTGTGGTGGGACTGGTGTGTGTGTGGTGGGGATGTGTGTGGTGGGGCTGGTGGTGGGGATGTGTGGTGGGGCTGGTGTGTGGTGGGATGGTGTGGTGGGGTGTGTGTGGGATGGTGTGTGTGTGTGGAGCTAATGTGTGGTGGGGATGTGTGTGTGGTGGGGATGGTGTGTGGTGGGGATGTGTGTGTGTGTGTGTGTGTGGAGCTAATGTGGTGGGGTGTGTGTGGTTGAGATGGTGTGTGTGTGGGGGCTGGTTTGTGGTTGGGATGTGTGTGGTGGGACTGGTGTGTGGGGATGGTGTGTGGTGGGATGGTGTGTGGTGGGGATGGTGTGTGTGGTGGGACTGGTGTGTGGGGGATGGTGTGTGTGTCGGATGGTGTGTGGTGGGGATGGTGTGTGTGGTGGGGATGGTGTGTGGTGGGACTGGTGTGTGGCGGGGATGGTGTGTGTGGTGGGGATGGTGTGTGGTGGGGATGGTGTGTGTGTGTGGTGGGGATGGTGTGTGTGTGGTGGGACTGGTGTGTGTGTGTGGTGGGGATGGTGTGTGGGGTGGTGTGTGTGTGATGGTGTGTGGGGATGGTGTGTGGGAGGTGTGTGGTGGGATGTGGTGGGGCTGGTGTGTGGGGGATGTGTGTGTGTGGTGGGGCTGGTTTGTGGGATGGTGTGTGTGTGGTGGGATGGTGTGTGTGTGGTGGGACTGGTGTGTGTGGTGGGGATGGTGTGTGGTGTGTGGTGGGATGGGTGTGGTGGGGCTGGTGTGGTGGGGGATGTGTGTGGTGGGCTGGTGTGTGGTGGGGATGGTGTGTGTGTGTGTGTGGAGCTAATGTGGTGGGGATGGTGTGTGTGGTGGGGATGGTGTGTGGTGGGGATGGTGTGTGTGTGTGTGTGTGAGCTAATGTGTGGGGATGGTGTGTGTGGTTGAGATGGTGTGTGTGTGGTGGGGCTGGTTTGTGGTTTGGTGTGTGGTGGGGATGGTGTGTGGTGGGGATGGTGTGTGTGTGTGTGTGGAGCTAATGTGTGGTGGGGATGGTGCTTTCCCTCACGTCCAATGGTTAAACGAGATTTTTTACGGTTTGCAATAAAATGCAATATTACAATATAATAATATAGATTTTCCTCCATGTATTGATACTATGACTAGTTACCAAGATACAGAGCACGATGAACATAACATGATAATGATAGTGAAGCCTGGAAGGGTTCAAATCATAACTTGTGTGTTCGTGAGTATGTTGCCCCGTGAGAGTTACCGTGGGCCTCCATGTGCCCAGGTGGGATGGTCAAAGTATTACACTATAAGTGTATCAAATGAGGAGTGACTGATCCACATGTAATTTAAGGTTTTTGAAATATGTAGTTAAATTAAACACGATTTTTCATATAGTTAGCGAATGATGGGAAAATATAAGATATAGATGGGGTGTGGTGGAAGCATCGTGATCTGGCACACACACACACACACACACAAGCGCTGTAAACGTTGTGTGGAGTCATGGGTGGTTTGGAAGTGTTTATTTCCATTCATAATTTCGTAACTACAACCTATGGTAATTTTTCTTCATGTTCATATATAATAAAGATAATGCAGAGTATAAAATGCCATATACAATACTTATATATAATGTCATCTATACAGCTGTACTATGACTGTGTGTTGCCTCATGATAGTTAGAGTTGGCCTCCGTCCAGAAAGGACGCTGTACTAACCTCCAGCACCGTCCCAGGTGGGCTAGAGATTATGGTTTCTGACTGTACCATAACTCATTCAGGGTAATTCATTTTTATTATAAATGCAGAGGGAAATATTTCTTAATATCATATATTCTAAACAAATCATAACAAACTGCAGTTACCTATCGTTCTGTCGTTCTGTAGACACCAAGACAAAGTAGCACATTACAGGTGCTATTATGATGAAACATAAGCTGATAGCTAGGTACTGATGACTCAATGAAATGTTAATACATAGACAGTTACTACATTCTCTAATACAACTTTTCGAGCCTTCTTGGGAATAAATTTAGTTGATGGACTAGTGCAATATTACTAACTTTGTTTACACGTTAAGATGTTGAAGCATAGTAACATTAATCCTAACAAAGTTAAGTACTCTACCAGCTCACTAAAATATATAATTTTCACCTATTAAAAAAAATACAAAATCTTGGGGCCTCCAATAAGTAAGGGGCTGCGGGCGGTTGTCCAATGTCCAATATGCTCTCTCCTACAGCAGAACATTTAGGCCAGCAGATAAGAATTGTATAAACCAGTCAACAACCAACCCACAGGTGTCAGCTATGAACCTCCTATTATCGACGTTCATCAACATCCTTTCCAAGTGTGCGAGGAACACTTACTGACCATCCTCAGCTGTTTGTGAGTGAACTACAGTACAGTTAGCTTCTCACTGACGTATGTAACTTACACAGATTCATTGCAGGAGAAAAATCGTCACTAATATATCATAGTACTTAACAATTTACGATATACTTAATTTATATATGCAAATGTATGTTGTAAGTGTTATAAATCATTTCGATACGTAAATGTTGAAACTACGCAATGAATAAAATCAGTTACATCAAAGTTCGCCAAACTCCTGAGATGAAATTTACCTAAGTATACAACATATAAACCAATGTGAATGACCATTATATGTGTTGTGGTCACGAGGAAGGATTACTGAGCTTCCTCTGTGAAAGATATTTTGTTTTCAAGAAATAATAATTTATTTATATCCATGTTTAGTCGATTTTGGGATTACTTTCGTAAGTTGCAGGCGCTATTTTCATGTGTTTTAAAATATTGAATCGACGACTGGCACCTTGGCTGACTGATCACGTTCACTCAGCCACGTCACTCAAATCTTTTGACTGTGTGGTGAGTGTAACGTTTGTTTGATGTTAACTTTGGGGCGGAGTGGCTGCTCGCCAAAAGACTGTGGGGCGGAGTGGCTGCTCGCCAAAAGACTGTGGGGCGGAGTGGCTGCTCGCCAAAAGACCGTGGGGCGGAGTGGGTGCTGGCCAAAAGACTGTGGGACGTAGTGGGTGCTAGCCGAAAGACTGTGGGGCGGAGTGGGTGCTGGCCAAAAGACTGTGGGGCGGAGTGGGTGCTGGCCAAAAATCTAACTGGCGGGGCGGGGTGGAGTGGGTCACTCTGGGGCAAGGTGGGTGTGGATAACAATAGGGTGGGGTGAGATGGGTGGTGGGCTCTGTGTGGCGGGGCGGGGCGGATGTGGGCCCTGAGGGATATTGAATTAGAATTTAGCCGCAGACAGGAGCTGGTTTATTATGCACCCCATACTCATCCTATGAGCGGTAGAAGAAAATGGGTTGCAGAGTAGAGGCCACAAATGGTGTTTATCAGACCCCAGTATATTGTTTGTTTCGTTCAGTATATATAAGTTTACTTAGCTACTAGATGCGAAATGGTCATACAGCTTTAGTTTATCAGCTATCTTGACATCAGATATAAAGTGCTGTGACTTTGAATACACAGTATGCTTGGACCTGTCCTTAGAAGGTTCAATTTTGTCAGAGCCTAAAGATGTCATATGGGGCGGTGCTGGCCGGGTGTGGGATACTGATATAATCAGTTCTCATATTATCTCTCTCAAACAGGAAGTACTGATATGAAGCGGTAATTTTTGAGAAATCTTATCACCAGATTTGCTGACACATCATGAAGCTCAACAATACATTCTACGAGGTTTATACCAAACACTGATGAGGTGGTGGTGTACTGTACGTGTGAGACTTCCCTTGTTCCTGCATCACTTAACTTGATAATATGTGAGGGATTTCTAGTAACGTACAGGGACCTTCCTGACCTGGTTTACCTGTACAGTGAAATGCTTTACCACACTACTAGGCCTTTTTTTATGTCTTCCTCGAGTTTGCTCTTTCTGATTCCTCTGTCTTAATGCAATCGTTATACAAAACAAATTGATTAATTTATTAGTTGAAGTTGAATTTCATAAAAATGTATTTTCGTTCAGATGAAAACGGTGACAGAATGCCGTAAGAACTATACAGTATACTTTTTATACTCAACAACCACTACTCATAAATTATGAACAAATAAAAACGAAAAACAAAAATATGCTTCTAGTTAGTATGTGTAGCCTAGACAGTCATAACAACATGACTGACCTGCTCTCTTCATGTTTTCTTTATATTCTGCATATTGAAAAACAAATTTTCCCTGTGACTTTTTACAATATGGTGTTTAGTTAGTGATGTTCCTACATGTTTCAGAATTATTCCTTCATTAAACTGTAAAAGTGCCCAATGACACTGAGGCTGGAACGGTCATAACCTGAGGCAAATTGTCCGAAAGAGTGAGTCAGGTTAACAACACATATCTCTCATTATATTCGAATCACATCTAATTCGTTTCTTTCAATTTTTATCTTAGAGGAAAGACAGTTTCCCTCTCCCTAGAAAAAACAGCTAGTCGTATAAAATCATAATACCCGCCTCGGTGTCGCATATTGTGTCTTCGGCCCATTTGCACCAGAATTCGTCTGCTTCCGACCTTAGTGTAAGCGGGCTGCCCTTACGTCTGAGTGAGGCGGCCGAGTCGATACAGCTTTCAGCTATTTTTCTAATATTTAGTAGTTATTGTCTAGTGGATGAAGTGACTTTCTGTATATGCTAATAGACCGTAGTTATTGAAGCACAGACACAAAAATATATGAACCATCACGCGTAGCAGCCACATTTTGTTTTTCATCCAAACAAACGTTTAACACAACAAATTACTATATCGTTTATTGTTATTTTATCAAATAAAAATATTCTTATTTTTCAGATTCATTTATATACTTTACATGAAATGACATTTGAGCCATAACAGAGTTGAGTGAGCAATAGTTTCAATAGAGTCAAAATTCAACAGTACTAAACTTTTACCCTTCCTTTGATGTCTTGTAAGTCTTTTTATAAAACGGAATAAAACTTATTATTTTTTTTACTTAAAACAGTTTTTAAAGAATATTTGATTTTTTCTCGGTTCCCAGGCTCGAAAAGCAATGACGTCACACAAGGTAACTGCCAAATAAAACTAGAGGCCCTGGAGGTCCAAAACTAACACTGAACAACAAGGGAAAATTTCACCGTCTCAGCAAAACTGAACTAGAAATGTCTGACAAATTGTTTCTTTACCATTTATGATAAAGCAGCCATATTGGATACCACATGTTGATACTAGACTGTTTAGAAAAAAGAGCCGGAATGGAACATTTCCAAAAACTTTCAACAAAAGTGAAAGAGTACAGTAGTTACTAAGAAGTCTTTAACATGGAAAATACAAAAGCAGGTGACCATGATTATAGTGCATCAAGATAAACAAAACAGTAATTTAGGCACTGTTCAATATTTACTTCTAATGACAAATGGCAACTTTAAACTGACAGTGAAAATACTTAATTCCCTGCTTCAGAAGAATGCAGAAATACAATTATAATTTCCTTCTTTCATATCAATGTGTCGATTCTGTTACGAACCACGCCACCAATTGTCATGATCTACCTACCCATCACTACGAACCACGCCATCTATTGTCCTGATCTACCTACCCAGCACCACGAGCAACGCCATCTAGGGACGAAACCCGATTATGACTACTCTTAGTTACCACTCCGGGATTTCCCTTCTCCATATCCTGGTTGTTGCGTCACCTCCTCAAAGTCTTCTTCGTCAGATCCAGTTCGAGGAGAATTGAGTTCACTCTGGGAAGTGACCACAGGATCACCTATCCTGGAAACCTACTGCACAGTGACTACCTACCGTCTTCTACAATACACAGCCTTACTCGTCAGCCATCTCATCTCCGCACTTAAGTATTTGTAATCTTATATTGCCTCCCACCTCCACCTTGCTTCACGATTGTTTTATGTTGTATAAATATGTATATACTGTTAATGTTTAGGTTAAGTTTGGTTAAGGGTAAATTATAGAAAGCTGAATATTTTGTTAAGGAATTTATGGTACTTTATTATACACAAATTAACTCGCATCCTTTGTCTACCCTTTTATAGTCCGATTGTCTTTGTTTGTTTTTTTGTTGTTGCCTGTTGGGATCTGGGTAGACTTTTAACTATATTCTAAATCCCCAACTCGTAACAATTCAAAGACATTTTTCCTGTTACCTGTAGTCAAGATAATCATCGATAATAGTAAGTGTCACATTAAGCAGTTGAGTCAATTGCTTAATAATACTTGATATGTGTGTTCTCGCAAAAAGTATATTGTTTTACATGAGAGTTGCTAGACAGTGTGATTAACAAAAATAAAGAACATATTATATCAGTGATTAAGTTAGGTTTTTATTTTTTAAATGACCACCAATCATATTGTTATTATTCCCATATACAGGTGTAATGTTAAAGATATATAGGGAAATTTTATTATTCGAGAACCCCAAATAATTCCCATACACTAAAAACTATATCAGTTGGGAACCTAATGGTCTGTATAAATGTAGTAGCCTAATGTTAAAGAAAGACGTGACATGATCCCGAGAGTTATCAGGTATCATGTGCTTTATCACGTGAATTATCACGTGGATGACCCGTCAGTAGCGTTTAACGATTTTCACTCAATCACGCGACTCACGTCATGTTGCTCAATCGTGGAAGAACGCCAGATTTCTTTTCATGGGGATATTTAAAGGATATGGTGTATGCTACAAATCCAGGTGCCCTTGGTGAATTAAAGCAATAATCAGTGACACAATCAGCAATATTCCCCCAAAAATGCTACACTCTGTAACATTAGGCTACATTTGTGCAAAATATTAACTTCCTTGCTGATGTAGTTTTTAGTGTATGGGAATTATTTAAGGTTCTCAAAGAAAAAAAAACCGTACAATGACTGCAGCATGAAACAATTATTGTTCAGATTGGTGCAAGTTAAGTCTAGGCCGCTTTGTTTGGTTGACAGTCGGGCTGGGATGAATGCGTACTGTTTACACCAGGAAAACCAATTGTTTAATATTTCAAGCTCTCCCCTAGGCTGCTGCTTCAGCGTTAATATGCTGTCATAAACCGAAGGGGTTGTCACACACTTTATGAAACACAATTTCTTAATACAATTTTGGATTTATGGTTGCGCATTTCATGGTTCATTTAGCATAAACAAATTAATATTAAACTTGACACCTACTCCATGGTGAACAGTAAATCAGAAAAGCAGCTTTCTTCTGGATTTGTCCTCTAAAGTTTAGTCAAAGCAACACTCGGTAGCTGACACATGTGGTCTTAACATTCATAATTTTATCTGAGATGTTTTTCTTATGTATCTTAAGCAAGACCTGAGCGAAATTTTTATTATAATAATTAGTTAACGCTCATTTTGGATACAAAATCACAGCGCTCTGGCAACACCCGAACAATATCCACCGTCAATTAAGTTCTTAACCAGATCAGTGGTGTCATACTGACACTTAATTAAAACTCAACCCTCGAGACGCTCTCTCACTATTCCTTCTCGGAGTCTCGTCCGTGTTATAATGATCACGTTTTTCGGGATGGTCGGAAGACATTGGTGAAACAGAGCTGCAGCTAACTTTCTCACAATGTATAAACATATGAAATTTCGTCGGCTTCAACACACACATTGTCACTGTCACTCAGCGATCCTCCACCACAGTAATGTATTGTTATGCCGAGGCCTAATTTGGTATTGCATTTTTTGTAAACTCGGTGTTTTGATTGTTTCTATTCCAAGCAGCAGTTATTTTTTGGCAAGTTTAGGGAGATTTTGTTGTATATATTAAAGAATTACTGATGTAAGAATTTCTAGAATGTATTGCATCATTAATTGTTATGATTTACTTGCGTTTTGTAAGCCTAGATCATTCTAGAACTCTCCGGGTGTGTCTCGGTCCGCCCTCCAGCGTCTGGATACTTCTAGAAAACTATAGGCGTCTGACGAGACATATAGTACATAAATAATACCCGCAAGCGGCCTTTCGTCAGTCGACCGTTTCTGCTTAGGGTGAACTAGGGGAAACCATTATTATTATTATTATTATTATTATTATTATTATTATTATTATAAGTACCAACTAGTAACGCCAACTGAAAATAATTGTTGTGCAAGTATTGTGGAATTGTTGTGATCAATATAAAGTGAGAAGACTAATGAATTGTACACTAGTAGTGTGCTGACTATACACTATACAGTGTATTCCAAGTGAGGCGTCCAGCTGAGAAGACTTTACTCTTGTGAACAATGTTGTGATAATTAAAGAAGACTACAGTTCACAAGTGTGTTTCTGTGACATGGTAGATATATACCTGCCTGTTGTTTGTTTGTCCACTGATACCGATTGTCGGGAAATTACTGGAGACTGGCGGGACAGCCAGTGGTAATTCAACGATACTTGTGATATATCTACTGCTTCTGGCCGCTGGTAACCAGTGGTGGACGCTGGGTAAGCGGTGTGTAACGTTTACCTGTTATTTTTAAATTCTATTATCTTCCATGACGACTAAGCACCGTTAAACAAGTTTAGTATCAAAAAACGACAACAAACAACCTAGCCAACAACAGTTAGTAGGTGATGCTCTACACATGCGCTGCACCTCATCTCACTGGCCCCCATTAAATCAGCAAACAAATACACTGTTGATGATATTTATATGTATGAACTTTTTGAGAGATGCATATGACTGAGTTTAGCATTTACGTGGTATGTACAGTCACGAGCCATAATAACGAGGACACCCTGCTCAAACGGGAAGTGAGAATAGGTGGCCGTTCTGAACGGCTGCAACGAGCGACACACAAATGAACACACGCCAGACGATAGTTTGACACGAGTCTTGGTTTGACCAATGATTGTTTCCGGCTCGTCACCACGGACAGAGGTAGGGAATCCAGTAATTGTTTCTCGCACGCTTGGAAAGGATGTTGATGAACGTCGATAATAGGAGGTTAATAGCGGACACTTGTGGGTTGGTTGTTGACTGGTTTATACAATTCCCATGTGCTGGTCTAAATGTTCTGCTGTAGGAGAGAGCATATTGGACAACCGCCCGCAACCCTTTACTGATGGAGGCCCCAAAATTTTGTATATATTTTTAATAGGTGAAAATTATATGTTATAGTGAGCTGATAGAGTATTTAACTTTGTTAAGATTAATGTTACTATGCTTCAACATCTTAACGCTTCACTCTCTCTCTTTTACAGGTACCTTAACGGGCAATGTTCGGTGGATTTGGCATCCTGTATACCGCCGGCAAAGCAATAGGCTCGTAACACCCGTCTTGACCGCGGTGCCCACCGTTTCTGTGTGGATGTCGGACACACTAGAATATCCCTGTTTAGTACATCCTTCTTTCCTCTGTTATGGGACATACTTGTCTAGGAGTTATTATAATGTTCCACAACATAAAACCACAAGGGAAGATAAATGGGGAATGGGAATATTCATAATACACTAGAAACTGCTATAATACATTAAGTATTAAACATATTTACACTATATACACAGAAAAATGAAAATGAAAGTACAACTGAGAAACAACACCAGGGACAAAAAACAAGAACCTCTAATCCTACAATTAGCACATGGAATAAGTTTTACCTATCACAATATACATTATAATTATAATCTTAATCCATATACACTAAGTAAACTAGCTGTGAGGTGACCACTCAGTCGCACAAATACAAAACCCTCAGAGACACCGGACACGCGTACACAGCGCCGGTTAGAGCAACAGCACTTCAAGAAGCCAGTGGAGGGAGTCATTCTCAGCCACTGGTATACCTCCCAACTATCCTCACAGAGTTGCCAGGGTGTTACTACTCAGAACAAGGATGCAAACATTGACTCAAATAATACATAATTTAAATACAACAATATACTATATAACCTACTATACATAACAAAAGCAAACGTCATACAAACACAACATAACACTGTAAGACGAAAAAGAATAAACAATGAATTACTCGGTCTTAATCTTTAGTGATTAGTGTCCAAACGTATTTTTCGCTTAGGGATTTTTCTTGATATGTTCACTTGTATATCCCCCCCCCCCCTTCACAGTTTTTTGCTATTGTCCCTCCTGTTGGTCTCGATGTTGGGATTCCATGTTTTGGTGTAGTGATCACTTTTAATCCAATATCTTCAGCAAATTCAGGTTGTCTGTTGTGATCAGTCTCCATCTTCTCTTCTCTCCTCCTTGTCGTTTGTCTTGTAGTCTGTCCTTTTGTTGTTTCTATCTTCTCTTTGTCACTTCTAGTCATTTGTCTGGGATCTCTATCTGTCGCTTGTGTTCCTTGTGTATCAGCTGTTGCTCCTTGATCAAACCTTTGTTTGTCTAGCTGTAGTCTTTCTCTCAGTTCACTTGATTATGTTGCCTGAAATAATTTTTCGGATTCTGGATTCTCTGGGAATATCATCTCCGGTAGATTATTCAATTTGAACATTTTCCTTAACTCCTCATTGTATGATCCGGGTGCAATGATATTGTGCAGACGTGCGTGGATCATACTGATCACTACCTTGTCATGTATTGGTTCGCTTAAGTTTAAGATGGTGGATTCTGGTCTGTGAGCCTCTTGGACAGCTCTCTTGGCTATTTCAACGTATGTCGTGTACTTCTTTTCTTGTTCCCTTTCCTTGTTTCTTGTTCCTTGTACTTTATCATATACTTTTTTATTGGGCATGCCATTGCTAACGTCCTGTGTCCTATATGTGCATTCCCGTTTCTCTTACAGTTGAGACAGCCAACATGTCTGTTCTTACATTCAGTGTAGGTATGGTCGTCGCCTGCACAGACTGAACAGTACTTTTTCTCTTTTTCTGGGCAGTGTCTCGTTGTGTTCTTCATACTTGTAACAAGAAAAACATGTTTGCAGATTGATAAATGATTCTTTCTTTATTTGATGAGGTGATGCTGCAATGTTAAATAGTATAAAGCCTTGTTGTATTACCTTTTCAGCCATTGAAACTTCTTCAAAGGTAATCTTGAAAACATGAGTGTAGTCTTTTATCTTGATAACTTCCTCGATCTTCGTCCAACTGTTTTGACGCTCCAATTCATCTTTCAGATCTTCAGATGTCTTTCTCCCGATTTCCTGGTCGACTTGGCGAACAAAAACTGATCTTTTTGCTTTTTGGTCTGGTGGCATGACAACAATAAGTCCTTCATTGTAAAAAACATCTCTGGCTTCTTTTGAGAGGATTTTGTCTGAATCAATGTTATCTTTGCAGATTACTTTGAAACCTTCGTTGGTACTGAATATTCTTGTTAATGGGACTTGTAATTTGTTATTAGTGATTTCTGCCACTTTTCCTCTTCCAATAGGGTGTCCAGAGTCGCCTCGCTCACTATGGGAGACTGGCTCGCTGGCACTGGTAAACACAGCTGTGAGTGATAGCTCCCAAATTTGGGATGTTTTTGAGCCTATTACATTATCTGAAGGATATTTAGACTTACCTTCTTGTGTATAAGGACCTGAGGATAAGGTAAGTATCGTCAAGCAACTTTGGTGTTGGGAACTTACTGTTTACCACACGAAAATAACTGCTCGGGGTCCCATCACTCCTGGCTGGGTGTTGTGGGATGTCAACATTGTCCCATGGAAAGTGAATTATCGCTTAAGAACTCTACATGGAAGAGTAAAGAAAAGATAGTATTGGACGAAGTTCTTGAAGACCTTGAGTTGAGTAGTGATGAGTATAATACGAGTGATGAAGCACAAGGGAAGTCCGAAAGTGAGAAAATACAGCTACAACAAGAGGTAGTGAAAAAGAAAGAAATTTCTAAAAGGATGAGGGAGACAAGCTGGCATGAGGACAGTGAAAGCAAAGAAGTGAGAGAGAAGAAGAGACAAAAAAATCTTGAACAAAAAACGTGTGTGGGTGGTAATAATAATGGAAATAACAGAAAGGAGATAGTGGAGAATGGATCAAGAACAGAGCAAAGTATGGAATTTGAAGGAAGCAGACAAGAACACACACAAGGTGAAGTTGGTCGTGTCTGGAAGAGATTAATTTTTCCACAGTCATGCCCGATGACCTTCCTTGAAAAATTAAAATGGGCAGTACAACTAGGACGGGAGCATCGCAGCTTTGAGCCTCTTTTGAAAGAAGGCACACACAAGCCTTATCTTACAGTGGGGACCATGGAGGCTGTGGAAATGTTACAACTGTTGGGTACAAGGGATTACTGATGGTTTTGCCAGAGGAGAGCGACATACTACTTACAAAGGTTATAATCTTCAGGTACCCTGTAATACTAGATCCAGAATACTTATTGGATGACGAAAGATTTGTTTGGGTCAAGAGGCATTTAATAAGGGGCGAAGAGAGAAGCCAGGTTATTGCTCTAATGAGAGGAAAGGTTCCAGAGAAAGTGTTCATCACAGGAGCAGGGTATAGGAAGGTGGCACTATATGTGGAGGGACCAATAATGTGTCTCAAGTGTTGCAGATGGGGACATAAGGCCTGGAGCTGTCAACTGGACCCACGTTGTAGATTCTGTGGGAAGAGGCACGAATCTAGCAACTATAAGGACAAGATCAAAGCAAGAGAGAAAGTGAAGCCTTGTTGTAATTGTGGTAAAACTCCCAATGCTAGTTCAATTGCATGCAAGATGAGGCCACGTATGAGAAGTGACCAACAAAGGAATTATTCAGAGAACACTGAAGAAGTACATTGTGGTCTGACAGTGACAAGACAGCAGGAGAACACACAAACAGTGGAGACAGTGATCCCTGAGAATGCCTGGCATGAAGATTCAAGAAGCATAAGGACTGCGCTTGCGGCCGGAAGCGTTGTTGATGCCAGGAACAAACAGAGTAATAAACAAGTAGCAAGTGAAAGTAGTGGTGCAGCCCTCCAGGTTAGTGATAAAACTGTGCAAGAAATTCTGGGAGAAGAGGTGCGTAAGATGTTTCAGCTTTTGCAAAAGTTAGGTCAGAAAATAGAAGTGATAGAGAAAAGACTTGATACAGTGATAAATAAAGAAAGGGAAAACAAAGCTGTGAATAATGTAGAATTAGAAGGGAAAGAGGAAAGTGAAGAGCGCAAGCTTTTGAAAAATTCAGTGCTTAAAATAAGTATTAAAGGGAAGGAGAGGAAAATAAAGGATTGTGTAGTGCAGGGAGCAACAACTGAAAGTTTTAAAAAGGTGTTGGTAAAGTGTAAAGATGCTGATAAAGAAAAACTTTTGAGGAAATGGGAATCTGTGCAGGAGGATTGGGCCTTCTTAAAGAATCTCATTGGAAAGGATATAAAATGTGTAAATATTAATCATGGATCTAGCTAGCCTTAAGATAATGTCCTGGAATGTTAATGGTCTACGAAATAGAGTGACAGATGTACATTACTTTACCCTTAAAAATAATATTGACATAATTACCCTTCAAGAGACTGGGGACAGGAAAGGCAACCTGCTTAAACTGTCTGGATATAAGGGATTTCATCTCTATTCGGGTGAAGGTATAAGAGGGATCTCAACATACATTAAGAATTCCATACCAGCAGAACTAGTTGGAAGCCCGAGTAGAGTACAAGGAATAGAAGGTGGTCTGTATAAAGTTATATTTGAAGGAAGGAGAATTGAACATAGCAAATTTGTATATTTCTGGAGGCTGTTTTGACCTCAACTTCTTACCAGATTGCATGTTTTTGGACTCAACTTTGTCTGTAGGCGATTTTAATGCTCGACATACAAGACTCGAAACAATGGGGAGAATTAATAGTAATGGTATAAAATTTTGGCAATTTTTACAAGATCACCCAGATGCTTACTTGTTAGGAAATAAGGAAGTGACTCATATTAAAGGAGGAAGGTTAGACTATGCTTGCATGATAAGCAGTCAGGGAGTCCAGGGAGAATGTGAGATAATAAGGGAGCTAGTCAGTGACCATTTTGTTGTGTATGTTCAATTACCATTAGGGAAGAGACAGGTGAGATATAGGAGGAAGAGATTGAAACTAAACAAGGATGACACAGAAGTGTTTACCCAAAATATAGAGAAATGGTACAGAAATTATACACCAGTCTGTATGGATAGCTTTTATAATGACTTAGTTGGGGAGATAGAAAGATATTTAACGAAGTCAACACAGAAAAAAATAAATGATAAGAGACATGGGGCTAGGAAACACTGCTATACTAATGACAAAATGTTGAAGGGATGGACACAAATGTTAAGGGCAGCACATAAAGATTGGGTAAAGAATGGTAGAAGAGAAGAAGATAGGGAAATCTTCATGGATATAACCAAAATATGTGGGCAGGCAATGAAGGAGGCAAGGGAGAAATATTGGCAAGACTTTGCACAGCACATTGGGGAGAGTAAAAATCTCAAAGAAATATGGCAGGATATTAACAAAATTAGAGGAAAAAGGAGTAATTTTATTAGCCATCCTCATCCAGAGGAAGAAGCTAATAAACTGGTTGACAAGTGGGCTAAAGCTGTTAGTGTTGCCTCCCTGCCTAACAGGACAATAGAAGCATTAGATGAGTGGCAAAATGAAAGAAGATTTATTTTATCAGCTCTAAATATTTGTGATGTAACATGTGTAGATATTACTCAAGATGAGTTATTAAATGCTGTTAAAATAGGAAAATCTACAGCACCAGGCGAAGATGGTGTGACTTATGAAATTTTGAACTGCTTAGTTGGTATGGAAAATAGTCCATTATTAGATTTATTCAACATGAGCTATGCAGAGGGTAGATTACCAACAGAATGGAAGAAAGCGATAGTTATTCCTGTCCCTAAGGCAACTGGTGGATACAGGCCAGTGTCTTTAACATCTTGTTTTTCCAAGATGATGGAGAGAGTATTATTAAATAGGCTTGTATATATTGTGGGGGAAAATCTATCTTGTAATTTATTTGGTTTTTTGGAAGGGAAATGTACTTCAGACTGTGTTATAAAATGTTTATCAAATGATGCAGACAGATGTAGAGTTTTTGTGGATTTACAAGGAGCATTTGATAAAGCTCACAGTGAAGTAGTTATGAATGAGCTGGCTGCTCTAGGGGTATCAGGAAAGTTGTTACACTGGATAGGTGACTACTTGCATGGAAGGAGAATCTGTGTATGGTATCAGGGATGTTTGTCTGAGGAAAGAGCACTTGAACTAGGCACTCCCCAAGGGGGAGTATTGAGTCCAATGTTATTTAATGTGTTAATGAACAAGATAGCCTCACACTAATATCCCAAAGGAGTTGTAACCATCATTTATGCAGATGACATCTTATTTCAAGGAAACTCTGTAAAAAATTTGCAGATTGCATTAAATAATTTTAGTGTTCTTTCTCAAAAGATGGGCTTAGTTATCAATGAATAAAAAACCAAGTGTGAATGTAAAGGAAGAGGAACTGAATCAGTTTTTCTAAATGGAAAAATTGTTGAGAAAGTGTCAAAGTATAAATATTTAGGAATGTATATTGGCTTTACTTGTGAAAGTAAAGAGGCAGAAATATATCATGTCCTCACTCAATGTAGAGCAAGATTACAGCCCTTGAAGGCTCTAGCATGTTGTGGTAAAGGTGCTGGGGTACCCATACTGAGAATGATGTATATATTTCTACCATCAGATCACTTATAGACTATGCAGCACCTGTCCTCTCTTGTACTGGTGAAGGAAGGCAACGGAAGCTTGAGATCATGCAAAATGAAGCAATGAGAATAATTTTAGGGTGTCAAAAGAATGCAATGATTGAGATAATGAAATTGGAACTAGGGTTACAGAGCATTTCACAGAGGGTCAATGAAATTAATACAGTTGCAGCAGTTCGATTAATGAGAGGGAACAGTGGGGGTAAATTTGTACAAGATATAAATGATGGTTTAAAAGATAAAAGGACCTTCTGCAGGCAAGGCAAGAGGGGATATATGAATGGATTAGTAAATATTATTAAAAAATGTAATCTGGCAGACTGGTGTACAGCAGTTCAGAAAAGATGTAAGAATCCACCCTGGGAAGAACGAGAAGTAGAGTTAGACATAGTGCCTCTCACAATGAAGAAATCATTACATGAACCAGGACAGTTAAGGGCTTTATATGGGAATAAGATTAGTAATTTGCCTAAAATAAACACATTGCATGTATATTGTGGCGGTTCAATTATGTCAAGTGGCAGGGCAGGGTGTGGGATCCTTATAAGACAGTACACAGAAAAGGAAATGATGACATCAAAATTGGACTTCGGTTGAGCAGTTTTATTTCATCAACACAAGCTGAGTTATATGCAATGTTAGTAGGATTGGAAAATGTTGTAAAGAGGTATAAAGGTGCATATTTTTTTTGTTGATAGTAGGGCAGCTTTGGATTCTTTGAACAGTGGGAGTCCAGTCTTTGGACACATTATTGGTTCATGTAGAAAATTAGTAAATACAATAAGGAAAAATAGCCATAATGTTCAATTTGTATGGGTCCCTTCACATGTGGGGATTGGTCTTAATGAAGCAGTAGATATAATAGCAAAAAGAGCCACGGAAAAGCCCGAGATCGACATAATATGTACTAAAACCTTGGAGCAATAAAGGAGCAAATTACGGAAAATACAATCAATAGAAGATAATTTCAAAAGTAATGAAATATACGAGAAAAGTGAAACAATGAAACATTACCATCATGTTCTCATGAACACAAAATTTACATATGGGAAAGATAGGAGTAGGTGGAAAGATTCAGTGTATATGAGGTTAAGATTAGGATATAAATATTATTGGGAACTTGGAGCTGAGAGAAGTGAACAGGATAAAGAATGTAGAGTTTGTAGAACATCCAGATCCCATACCCTGCCACATTATATACTGGAATGCCCATTGCTTAATGTATATAGAAATGCCCATATAAATAATGTCTCCAAGCAAATAGAGTGGATGTTTGGAAATGGGAAAATAGATGAAATATTAAAGAAATATAGAAATTTTGCATCTAGAATATAACTATGTATTATAACTAATTATATGAAATATTAGGGATTTATGTGAGTCCTGAGAGGGACATTCCTGGACTGGGGTGAGGATGACTTATGTCACTTCATCCCTTTGAGATGTATTAATGTTTTTTTGTATCTCAATAAACGTATCAATCAATCAATTGTTAGAAAAACACAATATATATATATATATATATATATATATATATATATATATATATATATATATATATATATTGATAAAATCACACAGTAAAAAGGGAAACACTGGAAACCCTTAGGTTTCGTGTTTATTCGAGACATCCTCAGAGGCAACTGAATTACAAGGTAGGTATTGGGGATTACTGGCCACTTCGCCGTTTGGCTATTTCGGCCGAAGCTGTTTGTTAGTAGACTCATTTTCTTTGGACTTCTTCCTTTTCTTGTTTCTTCTTTTACTTTTCAATTACCATTCTTCTTGTTGGTCTTGTTCTGGAAGATTTTCGTACACGTGTATAAACGGGATTGCTGATAGTGTTATAAAATCGGGTTTAATTTTGGCTTCTTCTTTTTCTGTGGTCTTCTTGGGGTCTTGATTTTTATTTGTTGTGGTCTAGTTCGGGTCTTGATTCTTCTTTGCTGCAGTTTTCACTACAAGGAGAGCCTCCTTGTAGCTCAATTTTTCCTTACTTCGCAGCTTAGCCACCCTACACTCCTCCCTCCACTTGGGACACTCCCGGTCGGAGGAGGAGTGAGGGCCACCACAAGCTGCGCACTTCTTGGCGGCCGCCGAGCAGTTGGTGTCCTGGTGCCCGGGTGTCCCGCAACTGGAACACACCTCCTGAGCACGACACTTCCGCGCCAGATGGCCGTACCTCTGGCATTTATAGCATCTTGTAGGCCTTCTTTCGTACGGTCTTACTGGGATCTTCTCCCATCCCAGCAAGACTGTGCTTGGAAGTTTCTTGTGGCAGCCAACCAGTGCAGTTGTACTGGTGAGCTTCCGTGCTATTGAGAGCTGGTTTCCGATCAGCTCGGCCAGTTCTTCTTTTTCTAGATGTTCAATTTCTGTGTGGGAGATGACTCCCAAAACCAAGTTGTCCTCTAGGCAGGTTTCAACTAGGATCTGTATCCCATTGATTTCTCTTAGGTTTTCTAGTTGCTGGGCCTCTCCCCATTCCGCGAAGGTGACGATAAGGCCACCGCTGTCTCTGCGGACGACCCCTGTCACCCCCGTGATTCCCGAGGAGTCAAAAAACTTCCTCAGGACAAGGAGGTTGAGTTGCTTGCGCGAAGGGCGCTTGACTGGATACAGTCTAACGACCTTCGCCTGGTTGCAGGTGAACATTGTCTGGTTCACGTGGTACCTCGGGAGCAAAGAGAACCTACCTCGCCGAGGTTCAGTTCTCGATGGACTATAAGTTAGGTCTACAGTATATATATTGCCACCTACCGGTGACCCCCGGACAAGGGGTGCCCTGCACTATCATAGGATCGACCGTATCGCTAAGTCCCGCCTCCCGTTCAAGGAACGGAGCGCATGAGGGGGATGAAAGAAGGAAAAAGAAGAGGACTTAGAGAGTAGGGACAGTCTCCCTACCACGCCACGTTCGGCAAGCAAAATGTCACGGGTTCGATTCCCGGGCAGGCGGAAGTTGTTTGGACACTCTTCCTAGCCCCCTTGGTCCCTGTTCACTTAGCAGTAAGTAGGTACCTGTTGTAAATTGAAAGGTTGCGAATTCGTATTCAGGGAAAGTTGTTGGAGCTTCTATACTTGGAACTAACACAATCCGGAGGAGTGGTGACCCGAGGATCACACACAAACCAATCACAGCACCGCAGTAAACGTGCATGTATCACGCCACCGTGGGGCACCGCTGATTGGCCAATCCAGGATGTAGACGCACGGGGAGTAGTCAAAATTTTGGGGAGCCCAAATATATGATTTCCAGAGGCTTGATTGTTTCTCTCACAATCTGAGATGGTAATTGCACAGTCGCTATGATGTAGGAGACTGCTCAACCACGCAGCAGAAAAGGGCAGCCTCTTCACAGCCCGGGTCCAGCAGTCAGGTTATCTCAGCATGGGTGCTCTGTTATATACACACGGTGGACGTCAGAGCCACAGTGCATCCCTATGGAGTTAAGAAAACATGGGTTCCAGTGGTGCTAGCAACGTTGCGGGTACAGGCCCTGCGGCTGGTGCATGATGCTACCCTGGGTGTCCAGATGGAACAGAATCACACCTGGGAGAGGGCAAAGAACAGTTTCTGGTGGCTGGGGATGAAGAATGATGTAGCGGCACACATCAGCAAGTGTGAGGTATGTGGGACGAATAAAAGAGCTAAAGTGCCAGGGAGAGCACCGTTGCAATACACGGAAATTCCTGACTACACAAATGATCTGGTGCAAGTGGTCTTCGTGGGACCGTTTCCTGTTTCTGGCAAGCATCAATTCCGGTATGTACTGCAGATGCAGGACGTACTGACGCGCTATATTGTGATGGTGTCCACTTGTGATGCTACATCAGACACTGCAGCCAGGACTCTCTTTGATCGCTGGGTGTGCACATTCGGAGTACCTCTGTCATTCTCAACGGACCTGGGGCCTCATTTTACGTCTGAGATGTTCCAAACAGTATGTCGGATGGCGGGCATTCATAAGAAACTTGGAACGCCCTATCATCCCCTCAACCAGGCCCAGGTGGAGAGACAAAATCAGCTGATGGATAACCTGAGGTGTCTATGTGATAACAACATCGATTTAGACCGTAGAGAAAGCCCCATCTGCAATTTAGTTACAATATTATCAAGAAATGCAACAACAGTTGTATAGTAGGTAGTAGGCAGCTATCAAACAAAGGAGGTACTACTGCCTGGGAAGATATTGGAAGCATAATGTGTTGTCTAATGGTAGACCCTGCTGCCATATGGCATCACGAAAATTGTGACCAAGTCCCAGGTTGATGATCTGACTTTCTGCCTCATTTACACACAATTACAGGGTCTCAATTGTTTCTCTAACTATTCCCAACACAACATGCTGGATATCGTTTCTCACTCTTGATTTATTGTTTCGTTTATGTATTTATTTATGGTTATTATTATTAGTAGTAGTATTCTTATTTTTTGGTTATAATTTTTTTCTATTTTTATTAATTATTATTAAATATTATTATTATTATTATTATTACATATACATATTATTATTATTATTATTATTATTATTATTATATTTTCGCCCCCAGGCCCTCATGTGGGTCAGTGACCTGTGGGTGAATCCCCGTAAAAAGAAGCACACAAAACACAGGGTATAGTCCGCAAGAATTGTGCATGGTGTTCCTGCAAGATGTTCAGAACTGCTGGTGTCGGAAAAGACATCACGTAATGATCCTGACTTCCGTCCACCAGACCTGAGTAATGCGGAGGTAGCTGGTCGTTTGGTATGGGTAAAGTTGAGAAGGATCGAGAAAGCACTAAGTTCGGCAAAAGAGAGGGTAGCAGTGGCGCAGGAAAGGAGGAACAAGAAATATTGCAGTCGAGGAGGAGTGTTCTGTGTGGGCGACCTGGTGCAGCTCAAATTGTCACCAGCTGAACGGCACAAGAAAGGGAGTAAGAAGATGGCCCCTATCAGTCACACCGCTACCGCGTCATCAAGGTACTGAGAGGAGGATGGTCTTACCAACTTATCCCCGAAAGTGACCCAACTGGACGAGTCAAAGTGAGTCACTGACGAGTTGGAGAGTGCAACGGTAAGACCATACTCCTGGGGGATACCCATCTCCGAGCAACCGCCTGACCCCTCGAAATCGGAAGAAAATACGGTCCAGCCGAGTCTGCGACTCTCAAAACGTTTCCGTCAGCCGCCACATCGACTACAGGTGGATCCAGGTTGGAGGCGGTACGAATCCGATCAGGAGGAATGTTGGAACAGAACAACAGATGACGAGGAGCTGAGTTGGGAAGACGAGGAGACCAGTACTAATGACGGAGTTGAGATGCGGAGTGTGAGAGTATTATGTATTATACTGTTATGTTCATGTTGTATTGTGTAATTACTTTCTGATATGTATGGAGGATCATTTTTTTTTTCAGTTTTGAACTGCCCTCGGGCTTGTACTGCTCCAAATTTTTAACAGCTTGTCAGTAGTTTTAAAGAACAATATTTCACTATATATTAACCCTCGTTTGCAACGTGAACATCTTATCGTATCAATATAATTAATGCAATATCGTTTATAATACCAAATTTCACATTAAATTTACATAAATATTGTCACAGGTCAATCATGTCAGCATCTCTACCTCAGATAGTGCCAAAGAGACTAACCTCCAGGTGAGATCAGATCAAACGTTTGTTGGCCAAGTGACCTTAATCTGAACTTAATTGGTCTTGAGACCCAAATGATGCTTTTGAAACTTAATGTCACCTAATTGATATACAATGTATCCAATGTAATTAGTATTGTGAATTTTGCAGTAATGTGTAACTTTTGTGTCTTAGTAACCTAGTAATGTAAAGCAAAAATAAGTATTAAGAGTGTACATATATATATATATATATATATATATATATATATATATATATATATATATATATATATATATATATATATATATATATATATATATATATATATATATATATTTATATATATATATATATATATATATATATATATATATATATTTATATATATATATATATTTATATATTTCATTTTTGTCCATATAACACGCGGACTTTGAACATATAATCAACGACCCCACCAGCCAGGACTCGAACCCTGTTTCATACCAGCTGGATTAGGTAAAATGCTACTGACATCCACATAAGCAGCACGGGCAGTTCCCGATGAGAGGTTCACGGCGCCATCAGCTCGATGAACAGGCTTTGTGTGAAATATCACATAGTCTAGAACTGCTTCTAAGTGCTCTTGTGGTATGGTCGGTAGAGTTCCTTGGTCCCATACATTAGGTCCAGGGTTCGAATCCTGGCGGGTTGAGGTATATATATATATATATTAGGGTGTGTCATACGGAGGCGAATTTTTTTTTTTGAGTTTGAAAAATCGGCCCATGGTATTAATGATGTAGTTCTATGTGCAGAATCATGTGATATCTTCAGATTTGAAAAGTTTTTATTTTTTGCTAGGTAAATTTTAACTTGAAATCTTATGAAAATTCAGTATTCTCACCCTTTTACCAACACCACTAAATAGCTTATTTAAAGTAAAGTAAATGTATCAGGTTAATTTATTAGGATGAAAATGATCCAGAATAGTAAAACGAATGATCTTGACACATTTATTAAATTTAATATTCCTTAGAAAACAAAATCATCAAATACAAAACCGGTTTTACTACTACGGCCCGGTGTTGCTGCACCATAGAGAACATGTCTTTCTTGCTTCTGTTTCTACTCATCACCTCTCTGCTGACCACCTGAGCTCGGATGTAGCCTTCCCTCCTCTCCTGGCTGTACACGTGACTGCTGGCCTCGCTCACTTGCTGTACACAACGCTCTATACTCTGGGTGTGCGAGGGCCAGGCAGGGACATGCATGGGGCTGTCCAGGAAAGCTCTGACTTGAACATTGGTGAGGCTGCAGGTAAGAGGGGGCTCACTGCCAGCCTGGATGTTATCCAGATCTATGAGATCTGTGAGGGTCTTGGCACCTAGATTGACTTCAGGAGTCTTCCTGACCCTGAAGGAATCGTCACCAACTGATTCGTCATGCCCAGATCCTCTCATAAGTCTCATATCCAAGATCTTTTTGACTGCCACTCTTTCCTCTCTCCTCCTCATCCTTACTGCAGAGCATTGTCTGCAGAACTGCCTCGGATGAGCATACTCAGGAAGATCTCCTCACAGTCTGCTCCACAATCTGAACAACCTTCCTTGGCTGACTCCTCAGGAGCTCAAGCTGGAAGAGAACATGCCTCGGACCTTCGGAGAACGATGACTTGACCTTGGTGTTGAACCAATTTGGCAAGTAGACACTTACGATGAATTGGACAATAAGTCTCAGGTTGTGAAGCTGGTTCCCTTTCAGTTTATGATGAGCGACCCAAATTCTGCAGAACCTGAGAGCCGTTGTGAGCCACCTAGAATGTGAGACTGGACCTATCTGCAGGTAAGCAAGGCATGACCCCAGTTTTGATGGCACTGCAAATCATGTAACCATAGTACTGGTCAGTACTCAGGTCGTCAATGACAGTATGTGCAAGCTCAACGAGTGGAGGGCCAACTGTGATTTTTTCAAAGCTCGGATTTATTTCTAACTCAGTATCGGCGTCATGTTGGTGCTGTCCCCTCCAATGGCCTGCAGGGTCTGGTCTACGTTCCTCTCTCTGAGCCAGTTCACAATGTTATCTGCCACTATCTCAGCTGGTTTCCTGAAGTCATCTTTCTCTGGAGTTAAATGCCACAAATACTTCCCTCCTGGTTCACTGCAGCAGGAGTAGTGTTCCTCCTTCACCATGGCAGGGAACAACTTGTCAGAATCTCCAACTTTTATGAACACTTTAGTGTCATCCCTTCTCCCATCAAAGAACAAACAATTGATTCCATTTTCTCTTATCCTTATCAAACTCCTTCTAGGTTACTGACAAGTTTCTCCTGAGCTCTCCTTACTTTGATATGATCTATCACCAGGTGAACATCATCAGGTGTTATCAAACCACCGTCAACCCAGGCAGCTGTTGCTATCTCTGCAGTTTCTCTGAGACCAGCGTGGTGTCGCATGCTGGCCAGAGCTATGCTCGGGATATCTTTCCTATTTCGAATCTTATGCCTGGAAGGTTTGGGATCATTATTTTCTGGGTTAGGGACAAAGTCACCATTCTCCTGGTCAGCACTCGGATCAGCCATGGGAAGTCATTAAACTCTGAATCAGCTTGACTCCAATCATCGGCCTTTTTTACCTCACCCTGGGCCTTCTCAAGTCTCTTTTCCTCGGCAACTCTTTCTCCTTCTGTCTCTCTGTGGCAGCCTCTGTCTCTTGACTCCGAATATCTTGGCTAGAAATCATGAGAGCCTCTATACTGCCAGTCTTCTCTCTCTGTGCTTTGACAAATGCCAGTTCGATCACAGGAATCTTCAGTTCACGCTTGCAAATACAGGAGATGTGGGCCTCGGATTTACAGTCACGATCGCATCCAAACTCAGGACAGAGAACAATTGGGCACTTGCAAGTAATTATGTCAAATAACTGGTCCAGTTGCTTGGCAAAGCTGTGCTTAACTGCAAGTTTTCCTCTCCCAAGAGAGAGAGATATTCTTGCCTTTTTCCCAACTGAAGGCAGTCTCTTCACTAATCTTCTTTCTGACTTGTTATGACTGAGGTTGAACTGAGACATTGCTGAGTGTACTGTGCCAAGACAGCTTTGGTCATATCTACTGGCAATGTCTTTGTTTGTGTAAGTTCTTTGGTTCTTTTCACTGATTTGCCTAATTAAAACACCGTATCTCAAAGCATCTCTCAATGTAGGCAACTCCGACTTCAGGAGCTCTCTCCCAGACCCAAGATAGTGACTGAGATGGCTGGATTTTTGGTTCCTCGTCCTGACACAAGCAGCCATCGCAAATATTATCAACTTATTAATGCATCAGAATCTGAAACAGAAAAAAATATTGTTAGTTGGGTTGTTAAAGAATGAAGTCAGAAAGCAATGTTCACTATTTAATTGTAATGCACTAATGCAGCTGTACGTTAGATTTTCGATAAATTTCACGCTAAAATTTACCTAGCAAAAGGTTGCAAAATATTGAAACTGAAATTATTTTCTGTTTATATACACTAAAATCTACCAAAAAGTGATGGGCCATTAGTTTTAGCTGATCTTCCCTCCTATGACACACACCTTAATATATATATATATATATATATATATATATATATATATATATATATATATATATATATATATATATATATATATATATATATATATATATATATATATATATATATATATATATATTTCATGTAAATCCACAATGAAAACGTGGATAAGATAAATCTTGATAAAATCACACGGGAAAATGGAAACAACGGAGCACCTTAGCTTTCGTCTTTCTTCAAGACATCTTCAGAGGCAACAGGATTACATGGACAGAGAGAGGCTTAAATATACAGGGTGACCTAAAAACATGAGGTCAGGTCATAATGATGACATCCACTAATCCCCACACCAACACACACTTAGAGGAGCTTAAGAGAAGGGTGGTGACGTGACTAGCCAGGTCAGGTCAGAAAAAAGGGACCCACAAAATAACTATCATACATCTAGATCAAAGGTTTTCAAAGCATTTTTAACCTTGGGCCACTGACAAATAAATTTATGTAACATATTATCAGTTTTGAACTGACCATCACTAAGGTTTATTGATTTTAATTCCTTAATCAAACTAGCTTCAACCAGAAGTCTTTCTGTGACACAAGATGATTTGAATACTTCTAAGCTTTTTTCCCAAGCAATGGGGTGATTATTATTCCTAACATGAACGAACAAGGCACTGCTTTCAGATGCAGTTCTGATATTATACTTATGTTGTTTGATTCTGAGCTGCAGTGTTTTTCCTGTCTGACCTACATAATTACAATTACATTTGCTACATGGAATACAATAAACCCGCCAGGATTCGAACCCACGGCCCACAAGCCTATGACTGTGACCGGGGAACGCTAACCGCTGGACCACCAGGATACTGGTGGTCCAGTGGTTAGCGTTCCCCTGTCACAGTCATAGGCTTGTGGGGCGTGGGTTCGAATCCTGGCGGGTTGAGGTGTTGATTGTATGTAGAAGTCCGCGTGCTTTATTGGGCTAATGAAATATATATATATATATATATATATATATATATATATGCTGATAACCACAAGGAAAATGGAAACACGAAGTTCCCAAGCGCTTTCGTGTAATTCACATCTTCAGGGGTGAGTATAAACTAAAGTAGAAAGTGCAGAACAAGATAAATATACAAAGGAGGGTGAGATCAAGTCCACAGAGGTCAAGTATAGGTAATGACCCTACTAATCTTCACAAAAGCACTGCAGCGGTCGGTGGTCAGGTCAGAGGGAAAACTGGAAAACTGACCCAACCTTCTCACAAAATTGTCCAATTTGTACATACCATTACTCAAATTCTTGTTAATGGATTCAGTATGTTTAATGAGACTAGATTCTATAATGTTCCTACTGTCAATTGAATTACAAGGTAATATTGAGGAGGCATTATCCCAGTCAATGCAATGTTTATTATCCTTCAAATGAACAAACAGAGCATTGGATTCCTGGCCTGTCCTAACACTATATTTATGTTGTTTAAGTCTAGTTACAAGATCTTTACCTGTCTGGCCTAAGTAAAACATATTACATTCCTTCCAAGGGACTTTATAAATGCAGCCATTTGTATTGTTGGGGGAGTTCTTGATTAACATTTGTTATTATAAGAACTTTATCTATATCCCCTTTATTGATTCCTTTCACCCACTTAAATACTTCTATCATATCTCCCCGCACTCTTCGTCTTTCTAAGGAATGCAAGTTAAGTTTCTTTAACCTATCCTGATATGGAAGGTTTGTAAGTCCCGGAATCATTTTTGTCATTCTTCGCTGCACCGACTCTAGTGAATTTATATCCATTCTATAATAGGGGCACCAGAACTGAACCGCATAATCGAGGTGCGGCCTGACTAGCGCAAGATATAGTTGCAATGAGACCTCTGCAATCTTGTTACTTACACGTCTAGATATAAAACCCAATACTCTGTTTGCCTTATTTCGAACATTAACGCACTGTTTTCTAGGCCGTAGGTCCGGGCTTACAAGTACCCCGAGGTCTCTTTCACAAGTCAACTTCTCTAGGTTGATGTTGTTAAGGCTGTATACATTATCAGTATTTGTTCTTCCAATATTAAGTACCCTGCACTTGCTGGTGTTGAATTTCATTTGCCATTTTTCGACCACCCCTGCAGTTTATTTAGATCCTCCTCTAATGCATTTGACCCCTGCCCTGAATTAATCTGCCGCCCTATTTTGGTGTCATCCGCAAACTTGCTTATGTCACTGCTGATCCCAGTATCTAGATCGTTTATGTAGATTATGAACAAGAGTGGGCCTAGTACTGACCCCTGGGGAACCCCACTGGTTACACGGCCCCACTCAGATTTAACACCATCTACGCTGACCCACTGCGTTCTATCGGTGAGCCACGATTTTATCCAATTTAAAACTTTCCCCTCGATACCATGAGCCTTAATTTTTCTCAGAAGCCTCTGATGCGGTACTCTGTCAAATGCTTTGCTAAAGTCTAAGTAAATAACATCGTAATTTTCGTCATTATCTACTACCTCGAAGACTTTCCTAAAAAACGTCAGCAGATTTGTTAGACAAGATTTTCCCTTTGTAAACCCATGTTGAGAGTCGTAGATTAATTTGCTTTTCTCTAGATGCGATCGGATGCTATCTGCTATAATTGATTCAAGAAATTTCCCCACTACTGATGTCAAACTGATCGGTCGGTAATTTGACGCTGATGCTCTGTCTCCCTTTTTGAATATGGGTACTACATTTGCCTGTTTCCACAACTCTGGCACAACTCCAGTGTCTAATGATTTTGTAAATAAGTTTACGAGGGGTCCGCTAATCTGTTCCCTACTCTTTTAAGACTCGAGGAAAAATTTCATCCGGCCCTGGGGATTTTGTATTCTTTAGTTTATTTATCTTCTTAAGAACATCCTCTTTTCTGATAGTGATATTCTTTAATTTCTCTTCTTCCTTTCCCTTAAATATCAGTTCCACCTCCGGAATTTCATCTCAAATTTCTTCTGTGAAAACTGATAAGAAGTAGCTGTTCAATGCTTTGCTTATTTCTTCACTGCCATTTATCAATTCTCCCCTCCCTGACTTTAAAGGCCCAACTTTGTCCTTGACCTTTGTCCTATATACCTGGAAAAATTCCTTGGGATTCGCCTTGGATTCTGTTGCTATTTTGATTTCATAGTCTCTCTTTGCTTTCCTTACATTTTTCTTAACATTCCTAGATAGTTCATTATACCTGTTTCTGAGCTGCTCCTCCCCTCCCTTTAATTTCTTGTATATTCCTTTCTTTATTCCTATGTCATGCTTAAGTTTTCTGGTCATCCACCTTGGCTCATTCTTACTTGACCTAATTTTTCTGTGTGGTATATTTTGTTCTTGTGCTTTTTGTAGTATACTAGTGAATATATTATAGTCATGATCAATTGTTGTGTCATCTATGACCTCACCCCTTCCTACTGGGAACTGACGTGACTGTTCCCAGGTGACCTCACCTAGGTACCTTCTTAACCCCTGATAATCCGCCAACCGAAAGTTTGGGACTCTCATCATGCCAAGCTTCCCCTGATATACTGTAGTGTAACACTTGAGGTACGGTACATCATGCCAAGCTTCCCCTGATATACTGTATGTAACACGTGAGGTACGGTACATGATGCCAAGCTTCGCCTGATATACTGTATGTAACACGTGAGGTACGGTACATCATGTCAAGCTTCCCCTGATAAACTGTATGTAACACGTGAGGTGCGGTACATCATGCCAAGCTTCGCCTGATATACTGTATGTAACACGTGAGGTACGGTACATCATGTCAAGCTTCCCCTGAGATACTGTATGTAACACGTGAGGTACGGTACATCATGCCAAGCTTCCCCTGATATACTGTATGTAACTCGTGAGGTACGGTACATCATGCCAAGCCTCGCCTGATATACTGTATGTAACACGTGAGGTACGGTACATCATGCCAAGCTTCGCCTGATATACTGTATGTAACACGTGAGGTACGGTACATCATGCCAAGCTTCCCCTGATATACTGTATGTAACACGTGAGGTACGGTACATCATGCCGCCTCGTCTGATATACTGTATGTAACACGTGAGGTACGGTACATCATGCCAAGCTTCCCCTGATATACTGTATGTAACACGTGAAGTAAGGTACATCATGCCAAGCTTCCCCTGATATACTGTATGTAACACGTGAGGTACGGTACATCATGCCAAGCTTCCCCTGATATACTGTATGTAACACGTGAAGTAAGGTACATCATGCCAAGCTTCCCCTGATATACTGTTTGTAACACGTGAGGTACGGTACATCATGCCAAGCTTCCCCTGATATACTGTTTGTAACACGTGAGGTACGGTGCATCATGCCAAGCTTCCCCTGATAGACTGTTTGTAACACGTGATATATATATATATATATATATATATATATATATATATATATATATATATATATATATATATATATATATATATATATATATATGCTGATAACCACAAGGAAAGAAGAAAACACGAAGTTCCCAAGCGCTTTCATGAAATTCACATCTTAATGCCTATTTTGTTTTACATTACTAGGTTACTAAGACACAAAAGTTACACGTTACTGCAAAATTCACAATACTAATTACATTGGATACATTGTATATCAATTTGGTGACACTAAGTATCAAAAGCATCATTTGGATCTCAAGTCAATTAAGGTCATTTGGCCAACAAACGTTTGATCTGATCTCACATGGAGGTTAGTCTCTTTGGCACTATCTGAGGTAGAGATGCTGACATGATTGAACTGTGACAATAGTTATGCAAATTTAATGTGAAATTTGGTATTACAAACGATAAGATGTTCACGTTACAAACAGTTATTATATAATGAAATATTGTTCTTTAAAACTACTGACAAGCTGTTTAAAATTTGGGGCAGTACAAAGCCCCACTGTTCATATCATCACAACTCTAGCAATTCCTGGAGACGGTGTGCGTCACCATTATGTCATCACCTCACCCTGTAATCTGAGGCTCAAGTCCTCCTCAAACGTCTGGCAACGTGACGAGGGAGTTGCCGTATTTGCTTGTGTTTTTATCGTTAACATCCTGTAACTTAGGTGATAGGAGAGTTAATAACTTATAACATTTTCAAACTAGCCTAATAAAAGAAGAATTTGGTGGACACGCTGGTGTGGTAGACCTCATAATACAATAATCAGTGTTACCAGATGTGTGGCGCCACACAACGGTATTCCCACCAAATAGGAAAATAAAAAATCCGACTGTCCTAACTTCATTAGCTTTTAAAAGTTGCCTGCAGATAAATACTGGGAGGGACAATGAATGATTTCAATATCCTGGGCAAGTTGAAGCAAAGACAAAGTGAACCTGTCTAGCAACAGTTTGTATGGGAAGAGAACAGGTGTTCACGTGATCGCTTCAGGTCATCTTACCACAAAAGTTAAACAATGTGGCTACTTAAATATCTTCCTCCAGCCACTACACTTATCATTATGTAGTCCTAAACCCGTTGCTGATGAAATAAGTTAGATTTATGAAATATTATTTAATAAACTTGAAGTATCATACAACCTTCAATTTGGTGTCCACACAAAAATCGGTGCTACTTAGCGTGTGGTCTACAAGATAGGTTAGGTTAGGTTAGACTAAAGGTATCTTTGTAGACCGCACGCAACAGTAGCACCCAAAAATCTATATATCTGAAATTAAACGATTATTTGATAACCAAATTCTCTTTTTGTTGCATACTATTAATACTTCTTAAAATAAGTATAGTTAGGAGCATAATACATTAAAACTGCCTCCATTTCATGTGGACAGGTGTACCAGACTCCATATAAGTAAGGTAAAACAGTTACCTTTAGACAAACACACAAGACTTGGACACAAGATTAACACAACATAAGTATTGTCTTGTTACTGTGACAGAAATATAAAAATATTTACATGAGAAAATATAATCACTGAAATCATTAGTTCTGGCTCATATGAATTAGATCTTTTTAACACACAAGAAATAATTAACAGCCGTAAGTGACCTGACCTTTCTCGCCTTCTCTGACCTGTCTGATCTTCTGACCTGCCTCTCCACTGACCTGCCTGACATCCTTTTTTTTTTTATTGGGCACCCCCTACATCCTTGTGTAAGGTGAAGCGCAGAAGCGTTTACAGCGCCCAACAGGGAATCATGCTAAGTTCATGCTTGCCTTTATGTCTCATGAGTCAAGGGCGTAGAAGCCAGAAGAGTCAATGGTTTATGTCTAAGCAAGTTATTGGAAGCTCCAACAACTTGTCCCTGAATACGAATTCGCAACGTTTGAGTTACAGCAGATACCTACTTTGCTGCCGGCCCGGGAATCGAACCCGTGACATCTTGCTTGCAAGGCAAGAGCGGTACCGCTCTACCACCAGCGCCCCTAGGCATCCTTACCTGCCTGTCCTTCACTGGCCTGTCTGACCTTCTGACCTGCCTCCCATTCACTGACCTATCTGACCTGACCTGCCTCTCCTTCACTAACCTGCATGACCTTCTGGCCTGCCTGATCATCTGACCTGCCTATCCTTCACTGACTTGCCTGACCTTCTGAACTGACCTTCCTTCTCTGACCTGCCTCACCTTCACTGACCTGCTTGACCTTCTGACCTGCCTCTCCTTCCCTGACCTGCCTCTCCTTCCCTGACCTGCCTCACCTTCTGACTTACCTCACCTTCTGACCTGCCTCTCCTTCTCTGACCTGTCTCTCCTTCTCTGACCTACCTGACCTTCACTTACCTGCCTGACCTTCTGACCTGCCTATCCTCCCCAACATGCCTGACCCTTTTCTTCATGCTTCTACGCCCTTAACTCATGAGACATAAAGGCAAGCATGAACTTAGCATGCTTCCCTGTTGGGTGCTGTAAACGCTTCTGCGCTTTACCTTACACAAGGATGTAGGGGGGTGCCCAATATAAAAAAAAAAAATCTGTATGACCATTCTCGTCATGGGCCCCGGCAGCTGGGTTACATCCTCATTGTGTGTATATTGCTTCAACACCCACGAGCACCTCCTGTGGTCTCAAGATGTGTACTACTCTAAACTCCAGGTCATGGAGCTGCTTTACCTGTTTATGCGATTCTGTTTCCTAGTGGATACATACATACATACATGCATACACCTGTACATACATACACTTTCTGGGGTGCCTGACCACCTGCTGCAAGGAAAGCCAGTGAGCAGGAGCAAAAGTCGTGTTATTACTAGACCAAACTTTGCCAAATGTGATCATGGTTTTTAAGGATGATCAGCTTTATAACGTATAATAATATTTCAAGTGTGAACAGTTAGAGGGTACGCAGAAGACCATGTCAGTGTACGAACACTTGTAGGATGTGACGTCACACCTCCAGCTGCTGACGCAACGCTTGGCTGGCCCCGTTTAGGTTTTCCACAGAAAAACTAGTGCTCTCTCTCTCTCTCTCTCTCGACTTGAACGACCATGTGAGTGTTTACATTTTTAGCGTCAAAGTAATAGGAAAAAATAGAGGGAATAAATGCGGAACAATGAAAGATTATGATATAAGTAAGAGCTCATCAGATACAGGTACCCCATATCATCTAAGTAAACAGTCAACGACCACCGGCAGGTGTTGGGGGTCAGAGACACTAGGGAAAGTAGTGTCCAGGAAGACTGTCATGTCGAAGAAACAACGTTACGCGAATTACAAATTAATGACATCATGTATATAACAGATACTGCGCCTCGCCATGGCCTGCTGCGTCACTGCCCATATAAGGCAACACACCGTCTACCATCATCCGAACCTAGTGCAAGAACTTACGTAACACGAACATGTTACTTACAAACACCAGTTAATAGTTTAAGTAGACACCAAACCAATAGGAGTAAAATTGGCCAAATTATAACAAGTGGGATGTTGTATATAATGAAGACTTACAGACAACACATCCTGATAATATTAAATCGTTCAACTTAATCATCAGAGTTAACACTATATACTGAAACATAATCTACCTCAGCTTTATTAGTAAACTACACATGAACTATAAAACTGGGAATCTTCTTTTGCCCTACTTATTAAACGTAAATATAAGTGAGTATCGTAATGTAATATATAAAGTATATAACGGGAGGAGATCCAGGAATATCAAAAGGGGGAATCTAAAAGGTTGTGGGTGGGGGAACATGGCGAGCACAGCGAGCCCGCCCAGCTGGGGGGGTAAAGGGGAAGGGGGAGCTGTGAGATTTCCCCCCCCCACCCGATATTTTGTTTTCAAATCCGACCAATATCGTTGAACATTTTGAAGCGATTTTGAGGCTATGAGCACTACATGTTAGTAAATATTCTGAGGTTATGAGTAATTCCTTTTTACTGTACAAAAACAAAAACAGTACAATACTGCCCCTTATACACACACACACACTCATATATATATATATATATATATATATATATATATATATATATATATATATATATATATATATATATATATATATATATATATATATATATATATAACAAAGGAGTATGTTTGTGTGTCCACTCGAGAATCTCGGAAACTACTTTACCGATCTGTAGTGATGATGGATGGTGTTATATGTAGTGATGATGGATGATGTTATATGTAGTGATGATGGATGATGTGTTATGTAGTGATGATGGATATTGTTATATGTAGTGATGATGGGTGGTGTTATATGTAGTGATGATGGATGGTGTTATATGTAGTGATGATGGATGATGTTATATGTAGTGATGATGGATGATGTTATATGTAGTGATGATGGATATTGCTATATGTAGTGATGATGGGTGGTGTTATATGTAGTGATGATGGATGGTGCTATATGTAGTGATGATGGATGGTGTTATATGATGATGATGGATGATGTTATATGTAGTGATGATGGATGATGTTATATGTAGTGATGATTAGACAATAAAATAATAACAGATTAATGCTAAAAAAATACACTCTGCTGTAACGTTGTAGTGAAAAACATGGTGGAACTTACATACAACCGTTAATGAACTATTGATGGAAGAAGAAGTTTTGGGGACTGAACAGTGAGACAATGTGGAGCTTCCCGGAGGGTGGCGTCCTACCGTGGCCTAGTGAATGAGCCGCCCGGAGGGCGGCGTTTCTGCTAGTGTATATATATATATATATATATATATATATATATATATATATATATATATATATATATATATATATATATATATATATATGCAAGTAAATCACTGTAGGTGCACGTGATCTAGGTATATGCTGATAACCACAAGGAAAGAAGAAAACACGAAGTTCCCAAGCGCTTTCGTGTAATTCACATCTTCAGGGGTGAGTACAGACTAAAGAGAAATACAAACCAAGGTGTATATATACAGAGGAGGGTGAGACCAGGTCCACAATGGTCAGGTATTAGGTAATGACCCTACTAAGCTTTCAATAGCACACAACGGTTGGTGGTCAGGTCAGATGGTCAGGTGACCCGACCTTCTCACCTGATTACAAATCTTCTTAATTACAAAATTGTCCAGCTTGTACATACCGTTACTCAAATTCATGTTGAATGCTTCGGTATGTTTAATAAGACTAGATTGACCTCTGACCCAGCTCAGTTGACCTCTGACCCAACTCAGTTGACCTCTGACCCAGCTTGGAGAAGGTCGTGCCCGATCGCGCTCCCGTTAGAGACCAAGGAAAATGGCCGCTTTGGATCGTTGTGTCGTGGGGGAAGAGGAGGGGAGTGTGGGGAAAGACGACCTCCTTGCCACGCTGTTAAGGCAGCTGGGGCAGTTGAGGAGTGAGGTTGACACTCTAAAGGGGGAAAATGAAGCCCTCAGGACGGAACTCCTTCAGGTAGGTGTCCTGCCTAGCAGGACACCTGCGAAGGAGGAGCAGGCGTGGAGAGTGGTTGTCTCCAAGGGGACTAGGGTCAGGCTTAGGAAAGCTGACCAGGGTGTGGAGTGCAGTAACCCTTACCAGGTGCTGCAGGAAGCTGGAGAGGAAGAGAAGAGGCAGGACGGTATGGATCAAGGAGGAAAGGGCAGTTGTACAAACCCTGCCCACAGGTAAGGTCGTGGTAGTTGGTGACAGCCAGGTGAGGTTTATGGATAGGGCTTTTTGTGCGAGAGATAAGAAACGTAGGACTAGGGTGTGTTTTCCTGGGGCTGGGATAGGGCATGTAGCTGAGAGGTTAGACAGAGTTTTGTCAGGGGAGGGTACCAATCCAGTAGTGTGCCTTAGTGTGGGAGGAAACGACATAGGTAAGGTTAGGAGTGAGGAACTTTTCAAGAGGTATAGGGAGGCGCTGGGGAAGATTATAGATAGGGGAGGGATCCCTATAGTATGTGGTGTCTTGCCTAGAAGAGGGGTTGGTCGTGAATGGCTGTCCAGGGCAATTGCTATTAATTGCCGACTGGAAAAACATTGTGCAAACAATGGTTGGGCATTCATTGATAACTGGCAACGATTCTATGGCAACGACTACCTGTACTGTCGCGACGGAGTACACTTGTCTCGTGAGGGGGTAAAGACGTTGTCTGCATCCCTGGAGCGTGAAATTGTCACTCCGAAGGGGGGGTTTCGCCAGTAGAGAGGGGTCGGGGAAAGTGGGAATAAAAAAACAAGCAGGTCCTGGGAAGTAAAATTAGTTGCTCAGGACAAGGGGTAAAACAGGACCAGGGAAGAGTAGGTTTAAATGTATACTATACAAACAGTAGGAGCGTTAGAAATAAAATAGACTTGCTGAGAGCGGTTGTATGTACCGAGAATGTAGACGTCATAGCAATCACCGAAACTTGGATGAATCTGGTGAGCAAAAATTTTTTATCAGAGTACCACATAGAAGGGTACAACCTTTTTCACAAGGACAGGGAAGGTAGGAAGGGGGGAGGGGTCGCACTCTTCGTCAAGGATACATTAAAATGTTGTACTAATAATTCAATAAAGGGTGAAATAGGAACCGAGTCTGTGTGGGTAGAAATCACGGAAGGAAGAGAAAAACTAATTATGGGAGTGATTTACAGGCCCCCAAGTCTTAGCAAAGAAGCAGCTCAGCCCATATGGCAGGAAATGAGTAGGGCAGCAAAATATAACAACCTATGCATTATGGGGGATTTCAACTTCAGAAATATTGACTGGGACAACATTGTAGGCGACTATGAATCTGAAGACTTCCTAGACGCAGTACAGGACAATTTTTTGAAACAACTAATTACAGAACCTACTAGAGGTGACAATATATTAGACCTAGTATTAACAAATAAAGAAAATATTATCAGAGATATCACAGTAGGGGAAGAACTAGGTAACAGTGATCACAGAGAAATCAGGTTCACCCTAAATTGGGAAACAAAAAACAATGACAATATGATCAGAGTCCCAAACTTTCGGTTGGCGGATTATCAGGGGTTAAGAAGGTACCTAGGTGAGGTCACCTGGGAACAGTCACGTCAGTTCCCAGTAGGAAGGGGTGAGGTCATAGATGACACAACAATTGATCATGACTATAATATATTCACCAGTATACTACATAAAGCACAAGAACAAAATATACCATACAGAAAAATTAGGTCAAATAAGAATGAGCCAAGGTGGATGACCAGAAAACTTAAACATGACATAGGAATAAAGAAAGGAATATATAAGAAATTAAAGGGAGGGGAGGAGCAGCTCAGAAACAGGTATAATGAACTATCTAGGAATGTTAAGAAAAATGTAAGGAAAGTAAAGCGAGACTATGAAATCAAAATAGCAAGAGAATCCAAGGCGAATCCCAAGGGATTTTTCCAGGTATATAGGACAAAGGTCAAGGACAAAGTTGGGCCTTTAAAGTCAGGGAGAGGAGAAGTGATAAATGGCAGTGAAGACATGAGCAAAGCATTAAACAGCTACTTCTTATCAGTTTTCACAGAAGAAATTTGCGATGAAATTCCGGAGGTGGAACTGATATTTAAGGGAAAGGAAGAAGAGAAATTAAAGAATATCACCATCAGAAAAGAGGATGTTCTTAAGAAGATAAATAAACTAAAGAATACAAAATCCCAGGGCCGGATGAAATTTTTCCTCGAGTCTTAAAAGAGTGTAGGGAACAGATTAGCGGACCCCTCGTAAACTTATTTACAAAATCATTAGACACTGGAGTTGTGCCAGAGTTGTGGAAACAGGCAAATGTAGTACCCATATTCAAAAAGGGAGACAGAGCATCAGCGTCAAATTACCGACCGATCAGTTTGACGTCAGTAGTGGGGAAATTTCTTGAATCAATTATAGCAGATAGCATCCGATCGCATCTAGAGAAAAGCAAATTAATCTACGACTCTCAACATGGGTTTACAAAGGGAAAATCTTGTCTAACAAATCTGCTAACGTTTTTTAGGAAAGTCTTCGAGGTAGTAGATAATGACGAAAATTACGATGTTATTTACTTAGACTTTAGCAAAGCATTTGACAGAGTACCGCATCAGAGGCTTCTGAGAAAAATTAAGGCTCATGGTATCGAGGGGAAAGTTGTAAATTGGATAAAATCATGGCTCACCGATAGAACGCAGAGGGTCAGCGTAGATGGTGTTAAATCTGAGTGGGGCCGTGTAACCAGTGGGGTTCCCCAGGGGTCAGTACTAGGCCCACTCTTGTTCATAATCTACATAAACGATTTAGATACTGGGATCAGCAGTGACATAAGCAAGTTTGCGGATGACACCAAAATAGGGCGGCAAATTAATTCAGGGCAGGATGCAAATGCATTACAGGAGGATCTAAATAAACTGCAGGGGTGGTCTGAAAAATGGCAAATGAAATTCAACACCAGCAAGTGCAGCGTACTTAATATTGGAAGAACAAATACTTATAATGTATACAGCCTGAACAACATCAACCTAGAGAAGTCGACTTGTGAAAGAGACCTAGGGGTACTTGTAAGCCCGGACCTACGGCCTAGAAAACAGTGCGTTAATGTTCGAAATAAGGCAAACAGAGTATTGGGTTTTATATCTAGAAGTGTAAGTAACAAGAGTGCAGAGGTGTTATTGCAACTATATCTTGCGCTAGTTAGGCCGCACCTCGATTATGCGGTTCAGTTCTGGTGCCCCTATTATAGAATGGATATAAATTCACTAGAGTCGGTGCAGCGAAGAATGACAAAAATGATTCAGGGACTTAGAAACCTTCCATATCAGGATAGGTTAAAGAAACTTAACTTGCATTCCCTAGAAAGACGAAGAGTGCGGGGAGATATGATAGAAGTATTTAAGTGGGTGAAAGGAATCAATAAAGGGGATATAGATAAAGTTCTTATAATATCCGAGCAGGATAGGACTCGGAGCAACGGATTCAAGTTGGATAAGTTAGGTTTAGGAGGGAGATAGGAAGAAATTGGTTCACAAATAGGGTGGTGGACGAGGAACAAGCTTAGCAACTTTGTAGTAAGTGCGGGAACTCTGGAAAGTTTCAAAGGAGGCTAGATAGATTCATGGATGATAGAGAGTGGTAGTAACTCTCGACAGGAGCTGCCATGCACAGGCCAACCGGCCTATTGCAGACTCCTTATTTTCTTATATGTTCTTATGTTCTTATGATGTTCCTACTATCAATTGAATTACATGGTAATATTGAGGAGGCATTATCCCAGTCAATGCAATGCTTGTTATCCTCAAATGAACAAACAGAGCATTGATTCCTGGCCTGTCCTAACACTGTATTTGTGTTGTTTAATTCTAGTTGCAAGATCTTTACCTGTCTGGCCTAAGTAAAACATATTACATTCCTTGCAAGGAACTTTATAAATGCAACCAATTGTGTTGTTGGGGGAGTTCTTGATTAACATTTGTTTAACAGTGCATGAGTTTTTAAATGCCACATTGACGTTCCAGGTTTTTAGTTGTGAAGGAATGTGTGAGAAATTTTTGTGAAATGGTAATATTAAGATATTCTTATGGTCATGGGTGGGCTTGGGATCAGTTCTATAAAAAGTTTTCTTAGTAATGTTTAGGCATTTGTCTATGAAAGATCTAGGGTATTTAAGGTTTGAGCCAATATTATATATATATATATTTGTATTCCTCATCAATGAATTCCGGACTGCAAATTCTAAAGGCACGTAAAAACATTGTTGAAAATACTGACTGTTTGACTTTATTATGGTGGGCAGAATAATAATGAATGTATGAACACACATTAGTTGGTTTTCTATAAATACTGAACTTAAAAGTGTTACCTATTCTGTGCATCAGACAGTCTAGGAATGGCAATTACAGTCTTGCTCTAATTCCACAGTGAATTTGATCGAGGGGGCTAAGTTGTTAAGTTGTGGCAGTAAAGCTTTTAGGTCCTCATTACATGGCCAGAGACATAATACATCATCAACATATCTAAACCAGACTGCTGAGGGTGGTAAAATATTACTTAATAGTTTCTTTTCAAAGAATTCCATATATAGGTTGCTTAATACAGGTGAGAGTGGATTACCCATTGCCATACCAAATTTTTGAGCATAATATTCTCCATTGAATTCGAATTTGCAATCCTTAATACATAGTTTGATGAGTTCGATGAAGTCGTCTTTCGAGACGGGCAGTGAAATATCATCCAGGGAATCTATGAGGAACTCTAGTAAATCATCAACTGGGACCTTTGTAAAGAGTGATGTTACATCAAAACTGACCAGTTTAAAATCATAATTAATGTGTAAGTTATTGAGTTTATCAACCAGATCCATATTATTCTTGATATTGGAGTTAGAAATGTTGCCAACTAGGGGATTTAGTAAAGAAACTAACCATTTAGATAGTTTATAAGAGATTGACCCAACTGAGCTAATGATGGGTCTTGCTGGGTTATTGGGTTTGTGGGTCTTGATTACACCGTATGTATGGCAGTGGAGGGGACGTTGACGTAAGATGTTTAATGAGAGTAGCTTTGCCTCTCAATAGGGACTTCAGTTTTTTGTTGAACTGGGTGTTGACAGTGTTGAGAGGATTATTTATGAGTTTAGAATATGTTGTAGTATCACATAAAAGGTCATTCATTTTTGAGATATAGTCATCTTTGTTTAAAATCACTACTGTGTTGGCTTTATCTGCTTTAGTGACATGTAGATCCTTATTTTTCTTAAGGGCTTGGATTGCTTTGGTGAATCTTTCTGGACAGTTTGGAATGCAAGGCTTGGACATATATGCATACACAACACCTTTACACATGTTCACTTCTTCACTTGTCAAATTACTGAATTTCTCCAAATTGCAAAATGCTCAAAATGCTCTGGCTATGTCAACACTGTCGACTCCCTTGTTAGAACCATCAAAACTTAAACCATAGCCGAGGGCACACAAGGTATCATTGTCTAGTTGTTTCGAGGAGTGATTCACTACACAGTTGTTATTGGCATCCTTAGTCCAATCACTATTTCTAATAAGGAGTGCCAATTTGTGGTCTATCTTGGCTTGAAGATCAGAACGCTCACGTCTCAGGTTATCAAAACAGTAGTCTAACATGGACTTTTTCCAATAACTCGGTATGGTCATATTAAAGCACTACCTGACCATTGTGGACCTGGTCTCACCCTCCTCTGTATATATACACCTTGGTTTGTATTTCTCTTTTAGTCTGTACTCACCCTGAAGATGTGAATTACAGCAGGAACTTCGTGTTTCTTCTTTCCTTGTGGTTATCATACCATGTATATATATATATATATATATATATATATATATATATATATATATATATATACTATATATTGTGTGTGTGTGTGTGTGCGTGAATTAATGTGAATTTTGTATATTAGCGACCAGGGGTTCTCCCAGAAGAACAATTCCGGAGCAAGAGATATGTTCGATGAGAAATCAATCACAGAATTCTGGCCCCTTGATGTGCGATTCCTCCAAAAGTGGCAGAAAGAGCTATCGTGCATTGCTTCCGTTTGTGTCGACATATCTTTAGTGAGGTCAGGCTTTTCAACTCTGTTGCAAATTAAAACAAGCAACGTAGTAGATTAGAGGTAGAAAATGACCTGCGTTGTGTGCCTTTCAAGCACTCCTCGCGATATCCCAGAAGTAGCAAAACAATCACAGGTTTCTCATTGACTGTCATCTTCATCTGAATAAAATTAATTACAAATTTACAATATCCTGGTATTCTATTGAACTTTTGTTTATTGCATTATGCTTCAGTTTGGTCTGTTAATATTAATTATAAATAAAAAACTATTTTACTTTTATTCAAGTTATATAAATCCATCAACATTTCAATAGGCATTTAATTTGTAAAACTCACTATAAAAATAATCCATGTAAAATTGTAAATGTATATGTACAAATATGGAAAAATAAAGTTTTCAATTATATGCATATTATCTGGAATGCACTTTTTGAGGCAGACAATCTTGGAAAGAAGGGGGGAATGACATTCTGACATATGGTGAAAGGGGTGCATGGGGCAAACAAGGTTGAGAACCACTGGTGTAGACAATTCAGTAATAACAGATGTCAGGAGGTCAAAATAGTTGCTGCTGTAGATACTTCAACACATGGAATGTTAATATAAAACTACCTTCTCTTAATTATTTTTCACCAACACCATGACTGGTGGATGGTTAAAAACGAGAAAATGAACATTTTAAGAGATAGTGTAGGTGAAGTGTAGGGAGTAGTGTAGGTGAGGTGTGGAGGAGGGTGGTGTGGGTGGGTGTGGGGGTGGTGTGGGTGAGGTGTGGAGGAGGGTAGTGTAGGTGGAGGTGTAGAGGGGGTGGTGTAGGTGAGTGCAGGAGGTAGTGTAGGTGTGAGGTAGAGGAGGACAGTGGGTGTGAGGTGGAGGAGGAGTGTAGTGGGAGGCGTGGAGAGGGTAGTAGGTGAGGTGTAGAGGAGAGTGCAGGGAGGTGTGGTGGTAGGAGGTGTAGAGGAGGATGTAGGTGAGTGGGGAGGAGGGAGGCGGAGGAGGAGGTGGAGGAGGGGGGTGGGAGGAGGAGTGGGAGGTGTGGGAGGAGGGTAGGTGAGGTGGGAGGAGGGTAGGGGAGGAGGTAGGTGAGGTGGGAGGAGGTAGTGTAGGGAGGTGTAGAGGAGGTAGTGTAGGTGATGTGGAGGAGTGTAGGTGAGGTGGGAGGAGGGTGTAGGTGAGGCGTGATGAGGGCAGTAGGTGAGGTGTGGGGAGGAGGAGTGTAGGGTGGGAGGTGTGGAGGAGGGTAGTGTAGGTGAGGTGGAGGAGGTAGTGGGTGAAGGTAGGAGGAGAAGTGTAGGTGAGGCGGGAGAGGTAGTGTAGGTGAGGTGTAGAGGAGGATAGTGTAGGTGGAGGCGTGAGGGTGAGGGTAGTGTAGGTGAGGTGGAGGGAGGGAGTGGTGGGTGAGGAGGGTAGGTGGGGGCGGGGAGGAGGGAGGTGAGGGGAGGGAGGGTAGTGTAGGTGTAGAGGAGGGGTAGGTGGGAGGAGGAGGAGTGGGAGGGTAGAGGAGGTAGTGTAGGTGAGGTGGAGGAGAGGTAGAGGAGGGTAGTAGGTGAGGGGGAGGAGGTGTGTAGGTGGGAGGTGGAGGAGGGTAGTGTAGGTGAGGGTGTGGAGGGTGTAGTGGTGAGGTGGAGGAGGTAGTGTAGGTGAGGTGTAGAGGAGAGTAGAAAGAGTGGGAGGAGGTAGTGGTGGAGGTGAGAGGAGGATAGGTAGGTGGAGGTGGGAGGCAGGTAGGTGAGGAGGAGGGCAGTGGGTGAGGCGTGGAGGAGGAGGGAGGTGAGGGGAGAGGTAGGGAGGTAGAGGAGGATAGTGTAGGTGGAGGGAGGAGGGTAGTGAGGTGGGGAGGGGTGTGGGAAGAGATAGTGTAGGAGGGGTGGAGGTAGGGAGGTAGAGATAGTAGGTGGGAGAGGCAGTGGGGTGGGAGGTGTGTGAGGAGGATAGTAGGGTGAGAGGAGGTAGTGGGAGGTGGAGGAGGATGAGAGGTGTGGAGGAGGGTAGGTAGGTGAGGCGTGGAGGAGGACAGGTAGAGGGAGGATAGTGGTGGGTGGAGGTGGAGGAGACTAGGTGAGGTGGGAGGAGGGGTAGTGTAGGTGAGGTGGGAGGGTAGTAGGTGGAGGTGTGGAGGAGGGTTTAGGTGAGTGGAGAGGTGAGGGGTGAGGTGGAGGAGGGTAGTGTAGGTGAGGTGGAGGAGGGTAGTGGTGGGGGGCGTGGAGGAGGGGGAAGAGGAGGTAGGTGGGAGGGGAGAGGGTAGTGTAGGTGGGGCGTGGAGGAGGGTAGTGTAGGGGAGGTAGAGGAGGGTGTAGGTGAGGTGTGGGAGGAGGGTGGTGAGGTAGAGGAGGATAGTGGGGAGGAGGTGGGGGAGGAGGGGTAGTGTAGGTGAAGGGGAGAGGGAGGTGGAGGAGGTGAGGCGGAGGAGGGTAGTGTAGGTGGAAGGAGAGAGTAGTGTAGGTGAGGTGTGGAGGAGGTAGGTGAGGTGGGAAGAGGGTAGTGTAGGTGAGGTGGAAGAGGGTAGTGTGAGGTGGAGGAGGGTAGTGTAGGTGGGGAGGTGTAGAGGAGGAGATAGTGTAGGTGAGGTGGGAGGAGGGTAATGTAGGTGAGGTGGAGGAGGGTAGTAGGTGGGTGTGGGAGGAGGGTAGTGTAGGTGAGGTGTGGAGGAGGGTAGTGTAGGTGAGGGAGGAGGATAGTGTAGGTGAGGTGTGGAGGAGGGCAGGTGGGAGGTGTGGAGGAGGGTAATGTAGGTGAGGTGTGGAGGAGGGTAATGTAGGTGAGGTGTGGAGGAGGGTAGTGTAGGTGAGGTATGGAGGAGGGTAGTGTAGGTGAGGTATGGAGGACACAACGCCTGGGTGAAACAACAAATTGAAACGCTCTATACACACAACGTTTCATATCAGTTCACTTTTTTAGGTGTCCACTTTAATCTGTAAAGGTCACACGATATTACTGTCTTAATGAATGTGTGTGTGTTTGTGTGTGTGTGTGTGTGTGTGTGTGTGTGTGTGTGTGTGTGTGTGTGTGTGTGTGTGTGTGTGTGTGTGTGTGTGTGTGTGTGTGTGTGTGTGTGTGTGTGTGTGTGTGTGTGTGTGTGTGTTAAAAAATTGATTGTGTGTGTCGACCAAAATCTCGGCATCGTATCACTTCATAGCTCTTGAACGCATATATGCACTTACAATTAGAACATAAGAACATAAGAATGGAGGAAACAGCAGCGGGTCTATTGTCCCATACTGGGCACTCCCATTTACACCCAGCCCCTATTGCTCTTATATCCATCCAACCTATGTTTGAAGCTATCCAGCGTATTCGAGTTAATATTAAAGCAAACTTGTTTCAGTCGTCCACTACTCTATTTCCAAACCAAAGTTTTCCTAATATAAAACCATTGTTACGAGTTCGCTCCTGGTTGGATACTTTGAGTACCTTTTTAATGTCCCCTTTGTTTAGCCCTGACTTCCATTTATACACCTCGATCATGTCGCCCCTCACTCTACGTCTCTCGAGGGAGTGCAAATTAAGATGCTTTAACCTGTCCCTGTACTCAAGGTTCCTAATGCCAAGGATTAGTCTTGTCATTCTCCTCTGAATTCTTTCCAATGATTCTATATCCATTCTGTAATACGGTCACCAAGTGAGATCTCACCAGCGCAAGATATAGTTTTAAGATGATCTCGCTAGTCTTGTAACTAACACTCCTTTGTATGAACCCAAGTACTTTATTAGCTTTGTTTCGAGCAAATACACATTGTTTACTTGGCTTAATATTTCTACTTATCATTACTCCTAAATCTCTCTCGTAGTCGGATTTCTCAATAACATCGTTGTTCATCTGGTATCTGGTTTCCCTGTTTACATCTCCTATACTGAGTACTTTATATTTGTCCACATTGAATTGTTCTGCTATTTTTCAGACCATTCGAAATTTTTTTTAAGATCTTCCTGTAGTTTTGCGGAGTCCTCGTCAGATTTAATTACACGTCCTATTTTTATGTCATCAGCAAATTTACTTATGTTGCTGTCTATGTCGTTTATGGATATAATAAATAATAATGGTCCAAGTACTGAGCCTTGCGGAACTCCACTAGTGACGTTGCTCCAATGGGATTTAGTGCCGTTAATACTCACTCGCTCTTTCCTGTCCTGTAACCACGCCCTAATCCATTTTAGAATATCACCTTTAATGCCATGAGCCTCCACTTTTCTTATTAGTCTTTCGTGGGGGACTCTGTTGAAGGCTTTGCTAAAGTCGGAATATACCACATCATAATTGTGCCCCTCGTCCACTGATTCGAAAACAATTGGGTAGCTTTCAACACCTGTAGTTTTGTGGATGCGGATGCTGAGGGCCACTTCAAGTGTTAGGGTGGCACAGAGTAACTGAAAGTGAGGCCGATACTCTCTCTCTCTCTCTCTATCTTTGCAAACATAATAGACACACACACACACACACACACACACACACACGCAGTTCCAAAAGCATTATTTTTCATCCCTAATGTAATCCTTAACTCACCATTAAAGTGTTTAACATACTTAAGTAGTTAGTGTTTCATATTCCTTAGAGCGTTAGGTGTTATGGACAGTAACAGGGTGTGAAGCAACAACCATAGTGTGTTGTTATCAACATTATTACTCTCAGAACCAAACGTATGAGATAAGAAGGTTGGACTTATGTAAGACACCCACCGAAATATTAAAGCTAGGAAACTCTACCTATATTATATTAGTATTATGGGAGTCATTATAAGTTTGTATAAGTTATCTACATAATGAACCTTTCATACAGACCCTATGTTGTAATTCTCCCTTTTAAGCTTGACTACAGTATACCACTACAGTAATGATAATGTAACTAACATTATTTTCATCATCTTAATTATATATGTCAGCAGTTAACAATGGTTAGAACCCAGATCAGTGTTCGCCTTTTGTTTACTATAGAGCACATTAAAGAGCTGCTGTCTACAAGTGTCTTAGGGTGGAACTGCTGTCTACATGTGTCTTAAGGGAGGAACTGCTGTCTACATGTGTCTTAAGGGAGGAACTGCTGTCTACATGTGTCTTAAGGGAGGAGCTGCTGTCTACAAGTGTCTTAAGGGAGGAACTGCTGTCTACATGTGTCTTAAGGGAGGAGCTGCTGTCTACATGTGTCTTAAGGGAGGAGCTGCTGTCTACATGTGTCAAGGGAGAAGCTGCTGTATACAAGTGTCTTAGGGAGGAGCTGCTGTCTACATGTGTCTTAAGGAGGAGTTGTTGTCTAGAAGTGTCTTAAGGGAGGAGCTGCTGTCTACAAGTGTCTTAAGGGAGGGCTGCTGTCTACAAGTGTCTTAAGGGGAGGGCTGCTGTCTACAAGTGTCTTAGAGGCCGCTGTCTACAAGTGTCTTAAGGAGGCTGCTGTCTACAAGTGTCTTAAGGAGGGCTGCTGTCTACATGTGTCTTAGGGAGGAGTTGTTGTCTAGAAGTGTCTTAAGGGAGGAGCTGCTGTCTACAAGTGTCTTAAGGGAGGAGCTGCTGTCTACATGTGTCTTAAGGAGGAGTTGTTGTCTAGAAGTGTCTTAGGGAGGAGCTGCTGTCTACAAGTGTCTTAGGGAGGGCTGCTGTCTACAAGTGTCTTAGGGCTGTCTACATGTGTCTTAAGGAGGCCGCTGTCTACAAGTGTCTTAAGGAGGGAGCTGCTGTCTACAAGTGTCTTAAGGAGGAGCTGCTGTCTACATGTGTCTTAAGGGGAGCTGCTGTCTACATGTGTGTCTTAGGGAGGAGCTGCTGTCTACAAGTGTCTTAAGGGCAACTGCTGTCTACAAGTGTCTTAAGGAGGAACTGCTGTCTACAAGTGTCTTAGGGAGGAGCTGCTGTCTACATGTGTCTTAAGGGAGGAGCCTGTCTACAAGTGTCTTAGGAGGAGCTGCTGTCTACATGTGTCTTAAGGGAGGAGCTGCTGTCTACATGTGTCTTAAGGGAGGAGCTGCTGTCTACAAGTGTCTTAGGAGACTGCTGTCTACAAGTGTCTTAAAGGGAGGAACTGCTGTCTACAAGTGTGTTAGGGAGGAGCTGCTGTCTACACGTGTCTTACAGGGCTGCTGTCTACAAGTGTCTTAAGGAGGAGCTGCTGTCTACAAGTGTCTTAAGGGAGGAACTGCTGTCTACAAGTGTCTTAAGGGAGGAGCTGCTGTCTCACATGTGTCTTAAGGGAGGAGCTGCTGTCTACAAGTGTCTTAGGGGAGCTGCTGTCTACATGTGTCTTAAGGGAGGAGCTGCTGTCTACATGTGTCTTAAGGGAGGAGCTGCTGTCTAAGTGTCTTAAGGAGGAACTGCTGTCTACTAGTGTCTTAAGGAGTAGCTGCTCTACATGTGTCTTAAGGGAGGGCTGCTGTCTACAAGTGTCTTAAGGAGGAGCTGCTGTCCATGTGTCTTAAGGAGCTGCTGTCTACAGTGTCTTAAGGGGAGGGTGCTGCTGTCTATGTGTCTTAAGGAGGCGCTGCTGTCTACAAGTGTCTTAAGGGAGGGCTGCTGTCTACAGTGTCTTAAGGAGGAGCTGCTGTCTACCTGTGTCTTAAGGAGGCGCTGCTGTCTACAAGTGTCTTAAGGGAGGAACTGCTGTCTACATGTGTCTTAAGGAAGAGCTGCCGTCTACAGGTGTCTTAAGGGAGGGAGCTGCTGTCTACAAGTGTCTTAAGGAGGGCTGCTGTCTACATGTGTCTTAAGGGAGGAACTGCTGTCTACAAGTGTCTTAAGGGAGGGCTGCTGTCTGTGTCTTAAGGGAGGGCTGCTGTCTACAAGTGTCTAGGAGGGCTGCTGTCTACATGTGTCTTAAGGGAGGGCTGCTGTCTACATGTGTTTAAGGGAGGAGCTGCTGTCTACATGTGTTTAGGGAGGAGCTGCTGTCTACATGTGTCTTTGGGGCTGCTGTCTACATGTGTCTTAGGGAGGAGCTGCTGTCTACAAGTGTCTTAAGGGAGGAACTGCTGTCTACATGTGTCTTAAGGGAGGAGCTGCCGTCTACAGGTGTCTTAAGGGGAGCTGCTGTCTCAAAGTGTCTAGGGAGGAGCTGCTGTCTACATGTGTCTTAAGGGAGGGCTGCTGTCTACAAGTGTCTTAAGGGAGGCTGCTGTCTACATGTGTCTTAAGGAGGAGCTGCTGTCTACATGTGTCTAAAGGGAGGAGCTGCTGTCTACAAGTGTCTTAAGGAGGAGCTGTCTACATGTGTCTTAAGGGAGGAGCTGCTGTCTACATGTGTGTCTTAAGGGAGGAGCTGCTGTTCACATGTGTCTTAAGGGAGGAGCTGCTGTCTACATGTGTCTTAAGGAGGAGCTGCTGTCTACAAGTGTTTAAGGGAGGAACTGCTGTCTACATGTGTCTTAAGGGAGGAGCTGCTGTCTACATGTGTCTTAAGGGAGGAGCTGCTGTCTACAAGTGTCTTAAGGGAGGAGCTGCTGTCTACATGTCTTAAGGGAGGAGCTGCTGTCTCAAGTGTCTTAAGGGAGGAGCTGCTGTCTACATGTGTCTTAAGGAGGAACTGCTGTTCACATGTGTCTTAAGGAGGAGCTGCTGTCTACAAGTGTCTTAAGGGAGGAGCTGCTGTCTACATGTGTCTTAAGGAGGCGCTGCTGTCTACAAGTGTCTTACGAGAGGAACTGCTGTCTACATGTGTCTTAAGGGAGGAGCTGCTGTCTACAGGTGTCTTAAGGGAGGAGCTGCTGTCTACAAGTGTCTTAAGGAGAAGCTGCTGTCTACAGGTGTCTTAACGGAGGAGCTGCTGTCTACAAGTGTCTTAAGGAAGGAGCTGCTGTCTACAAGTGTCTTCAGGGAGGAGCTGCTGTCTACATGTGTCTTCAGGGAGGAGCTGCTGTCCATGTGTCTTAAGGGAGGAGCTGCTGTCTACAAGTGTCTTAAGGGAGGCCGTTGTCTACAAGTGTCTTGAGGGAGGATCTGTTGTCTACAAGTGTCTTTAAGGAGGAGCTGCTGTCTACAAGTGTCTTGAGGGAGGAGCTGCTGTTCACAAGTGTCTTAAGGGAGGCCGCTGTCTACTAGTGTCTTAAGGAGGATCTGTTGTTCACAAGTGTCTTAAGGAGGAGCTGCTGTCTACAAGTGTCTTAAGGGAGGCCGTTGTCTACAAGTGTCTTGAGGAGGATCTGTTGACCACAAGTGTCTTAAGGGAGGAGCTGCTGTCTACAAGTGTCTTAAGGGAGGCCGCTGTCTACTAGTGTCTTAAGGAGGAGCTGCTGTCTCACAAGTATCTTAAGGGAGGATCTGTTGTCAACATGTCTTAAGGAGGAGCTGCTGTCTACAAGTGTCTTAAAGGAGGAGCTGCTGTCTACATGTGTCTTAAGGAGGAGCTGCTGTCTACATGTGTCTTAAGGGAGGAGCTGCTGTCTACATGTGTTTTAAGGAGGAGCTGCTGTCATGCAAGTGTCTTAAGGGAGGAGCTGCTGTCACATGTGTCTTAAAGGAGGAGCTGCTGTCTACATGTGTCTTAAGGGAGGCCGTTGTCTACATGTGTCTTGAGGGAGGCCGCTGTCTACTAGTGTCTTAAGGAGGAGCTGCTGTCTACAAGTGTCTTTAAAGGAGGAGCTGCTGTCTACAAGTGTTAAGGGAGGCCTGTCACAAGTGTCTTAAGGAGAAGCTGCTGTATACAAGTGTCTTAGGGAGGAGCTGCTGTCAACAAGTGTCTTAAGGGAGGAGCTGCTGTCTATTAGTGTCTTAAGGGAGGAGCTGCTGTCTACATGTGTCTTAAGGAGGAGCTGCTGTCTACATGTGTCTTAAGGAGGAGCTGCTGTCTACATGTGTCTTAAGGGAGGCCGTTGTCTACATGCTTGAGGGAGGCCGTCTGTCTACTAGTGTCTTAAGGGAGGAGCTGCTGTCTACAAGTGTCTTAAGGGAGGAGCTGCTGTCTACAAGTGTCTTAAGGGAGGCCGCTGTCACATGTGTCTTAAGGGAGAAGCTGCATACAAGGTCTTAGAGGAGCTGCTGTCAACAAGTGTCTTAAGGGAGGAGCTGCTGTCTACTAGTGTCTTAAGGAGGAGCTGCTGTCTACAAGTGTCTTAAGGAGGAGCTGCTGTCACAAGTGTCTGGGAGAGCTGCTGTCTACATGTGTCTTAAGGAGGAGCTGCTGTCTACAAGTGTCTTAAGGGAGAGCTGCTGTCTACATGTGTCTTAAGGGAGGAGGAGCTGCTGTCTACATGTGTCTTAAGGGAGGCCGTTGTTGTCTACATGTGTCTTGAGGGAGGCCGCTGTCTACTAGTGTCTTAAGGGAGGAGGTGCTGTCTACAAGGTCTTAAGGGAGGAGCTGCTGTCTACATGTGTCTTAAGGGAGGAGCTGCTGTCTACATGTGTTTTAAGGGAGGAGCTGCTGTCATACAAGTGTCTTAAGGAGGAGCTGCTGTTCACATGTGTCTTAAGGGAGGAGCTGTCATACAAGTGTCTTAAGGAGGTGTCTACAAGTGTCTTAAGGAGGCCGTTGTCTACAAGTGTCTTGAGGGAGGCCGCTGTCTACTAGTGTCTTAAGGGATGAGCTTGTCTGCTAAGTATCTTAAGGAGGAGCTGTTGTTCAAGTGTCTTAAAGAGAGCTGCTGTCTACAAGTGTCTTATGAGAGGAGCTGTCTACAAGTGTCTTAAAGGAGGGCTGCTGTCTACAAGTGTCTTAAGAGAGGAGCTGCTGTCTACAAGTGTCTTAGGAGGAGCTGCTGTCTACAAGTGTCTTAAGGAGGAGCTGCTGTCTACAAGTGTTTAAAGGAGGGAGCTGTGTCTACATGTTCTTAAGGAGGAGCTGCTGTCTACAAGTGTCTTGAGGGAGGAGCTGCTGTCACAAAGTGTCTTAAAGGAGGAGCTGCTGTTTACAAGTGTCTTAAGAGAGCTGTCTACAAGTGTCTTAAGGGAGGCCGTTGTCTATAAGTATCTTAAGGGAGGCCATTGTCTACAAGTGTTTAGGGAGGAGCTGCTGTCTAAAAGGTCTTAAGGAGGGAGTTGCTGTCTACAAGTGTCTTAAGGAGGAGCTGCTGTCTACTAGTGTCTGAAGGAGCTGCTGCCTACAAGTATCTTCAGGAGGAGCTGCTGTCTACAAGCATCTTAAGGGAGGAGCTGCTGTCTACAAGTGTCTTAAGGGAGGCCGTTGTCTATAAGTGTCTTTAAGGAGGCCATTGTCTACAAGTATCTTCAGGGAGGAGCTGCTGTCTACAAGTATCTTAAGAGAGGAGCTGTCTACAAGTGTCTTAAAGGAGGAGCTGTCTACTAAGTATCTTCAGAGGAGCTGCTGTTCACAAGTGTCTTAAGAGAGAGCTGCTGTCTACAAGTGTCTTAAGGGAGGCCGTTGTCTATAAGTGTCTTAAGGGAGGCCATTGTCTACAAGTATCTTCAGGGAGGAGCTGCTGTTCACAAGTATTTAAGGAGGAGCTGCTGTCTACAAGTGTCTTAAGGGAGGAGATGCTGTCTACAAGTATCTTCAGGGAGGAGCTGCTGTTCACAAGTATCTTAAGGGAGGAGCTGCTGTCTACTAGTTGAAGGAGCTGCTGCCTACAAGTATCTTAAGGGAGGATATGTTGTCTACAAATCAACTCGTCTTGTGTCAAAATCCTCCTTTTCTGGTAATGAAAGATGGCGTCATAACAGGTTGACCCTGGTCATGAAGTGTCCCAAAGAAAATTCTGCCTGGAGCCCTAGAGGCTGCCTCGCCTGTACTGGCAGTGAATGCCCCCCGTCCTTTCTCCGTGGTGTCGGACAGGTTCCACCACCCCACTACAAACCTACCTTCACCCGCTCTAGGTGTTCCCACAAACTTTCTTGGTAAAATTGACAGGGATTTCTTCAGACGTGACGTCACATACTGTATCCTACAAATGAAACCGTCTAGATATGCCAATCTAACTTAGAGTAAATTATTTTAATTCAAAATTAAGTTTTATAGAAGCCTACTACGACAAAGTTACTGATAACGACGATAGTTTGAATATATATCGAAGCTCAGCTAACCTTGAGCTTATGCTAAGGTAGCTAAATCTGAACACAGTCTTGCGAGCTTAATCTGAGGTAGATATTAAGTTTTCAGAGTTTGCTTGTGTCATCATTGTTATTTCTGACAAGAAAAACATCTGTTGTGAACACCGTCAAAGTTCCTGGTCGAACGTCGTATCTCTGATCTGATTTCACACTCATGATGTAACTGTGGGAAGGAGACTTTTGAAACAACAACAACAATCGTCAACATCTTGAGTATAGCGAGGTGTTCTCAAGAAGTAGAGGAAATCCAACCCCTCTGACGTCACGCGGAATCCAACACAGCCAAGGCGATGTGACGTCATTAAGTTACCAGTTAGTAAGTGACTCATCACAGTGCACAGGGGAAATGTTGTAGCGTCCAAGAAAAACTCCTTTCGTCAAATTCTTTGTATTGAAAGTTTTCCAACTTGTAACTGAATGTTAAAGTTATTGTTTAGTAGTTGGGCAACTTGTGGTTCTCTCTTGCTCTATTTGTTATACATTTTATTACTTTTACTTACACTCCTCCTCCCTCTTGAATTACACACAACCTCCTCCTGACTAACACACAACACTCCACCTGACACCTAAATGACACACAACACAGAGACAAGGGAACTACTAGACTCAGTAATCCGGGTATAGGTGGAGGTAGGTTAGGTTAGGTTAGGTTAGGTTAGGTTAGCGTCACCACACTAGGAGTCAAAAGTGTTCAAATTACAGCAATACTACACCCACACTCAAAGCAGTACAACCCACACACTCACAGCAGTACAACCCACACACTCACAGCAGTACAATCCACACCCTCACATCAGTACAACACACACAACACTACAACCCATATTCACAGCAGTACAACACACACACACACACACACACACACACACACACACACACACACATACACATACACACACACACACACACACACACACACACACACACACACACACAGCACTACAACCCACACACTCACAGAAGTACAATCCACACACACCGGAGTAAAACCCACACACACACTCAGAGCAGTACAACCCACACACTCACAGCAGTACAACCCACACACTCACAGCAGTACAACCCACACACAGCAGTACAACCCCACACACACAGCAATACAACCCACACACAGCAGTACAACCCACAACCAGCAGTACAACCCACACCCACAGCAGTACAACCCACACACAGCAGTACAACCCACACACTCACAGAAGTATAACCCACACACACCGGAGTAAAAACCCACACACACTCACAGCACTACAACCCACACACTCACAAAGAACCCACACACTCACAGCAGTACAACCCACACACTTACAGCAGTATAACACACACACTCACAGCAGTACAACCCACACACTGACAGCAGTACAACCCACACACTCACCGTAGTACAACCCACACACTCACAGCAGTACAACCCACACACTCACAGAAGAGAACCCACACACTCACAGCAGTACAACCCACACACTACAGCAGTATAACACACACACTCACAGCAAGTACAACCCACACACCACAGCAGTACAACCCACACACTCACAGAAGTAGAACCCACACACTCACAGCAGTACAACCCACACACTTACAGCAGTATAACACACACACTCACAGCAGTACAAACCACACACCACAGCAGTACAACCCACACACAGCAGTACAAACCCCACAACCAGCAGTACAACCCACACCACAGCAGTATAACCCACACACTCACAGCAGTACAACCCACACACTCAGAGCAGTACAACCCACACACAGCAGTACAACCCACACACACACAGCACACAACCCACACACAGCAGTACAACCCACAACCAGCAGTACAACCCACACACTACACAGCAGTACAACCCACACAGCAGTACAACCCACACACTCACAGAAGTATAACCCACACACACCGGAGTAAACCCACACACACACTCACAGCACTACAACCCACACACTCACAGAAGTAGAACCCACACACTCACAGCAGTACAACCCACACACTTACAGTATAACACACACACCTCACAGCAGTACAACCCACACACTGACAGCAGTACAACCCACACACTCACCGTAGTACAACCCACACACTCACAGCAGTACAACCCACACACTCACAGAAGTAAACCCACACACTCACAGCAGTACAACCCACACACTTACAGCAGTATAACACACACACTCACAGCAAGTACAACCCACACACTCACAGCAGTACAACCCACACACTCACAGAAGTAGAACCCACACACTACAGCAGTACAACCCACACACTTACAGCAGTATAACACACACACCAGCAGTACAAACCACACACTCACAGCAGTACAACCCACACACAGCAGTACAACCCACAACCAGCAGTACAACCCACACTTACAGCAGTATAACCCACACACTCACAGCAGTACAACCCACACACTCACAGCAGTACAACCCACACACACTCTCAGAAGTACATCCGACACTCACAAAGAAGTACAACCCACACACACCGGAGTAAAACCCACACACACACTCACAGCACTACAACCCACACACTCACAGAAGTACAACCCACAAACATCGGAGTAAAACCCACACACACAATCACAGGACTACAACCCACACACTCACAGAAGTAGAACCCACACACTCACAGCAGTACAACCCCACACAGCAGTACAACCCACACACTCACAGCAGTACAACCCACACACCAGCAGTATAACACACACACACTCACAGCAGTACAACACACTCACAGCAGTACAGCCACACACAGCAGTACAACCCACACACTCACAGCAGCAACCCACACACTCACAGCAGTACAAACCCACACACAGCAGTACAACCCACAACCAGCAGTACAACCCACACACTACAGCAGTATAACCCACACACTCACAGCAGTACAACCCACACTCACAGCAGTACAACCCACACACAGCCTCTACAACCCACGCACACACAGCATACAACCCACACAGCAGTACAACCCACAACCAGCAGCAACCCACACAAAGACAACCCCACACACAGCAGTACAACCCACACACTCACAGAAGTACAACCCACACACACCGGAGAAACCCACACGCACACTCACAGCACTACAACCCACACACTCACAGAAGAAACCCACACACTCACAGCAGTACAACCCCACACAGCAGTACAACCCAGACTCACAGCAGTACACCCACACACTACAGCAGTATAACACACACACTCACAGCAGTACAACCCACACACTCACAGCAGTACAACCCACACACAGCAGTACAAACCACACACTCACAGCAGTACAACCACATACTCACAGCAGTACAACCCACACACAGCAGTACAACCACAACCAGCAGTACAACCCACACACTTACAGCAGTATAACCCACACACTCACAGCAGTACAACCCACACTCACAGCAGTACAACCCACACACAGCAGTACAACCCACACACACACAGCATACAACCCACACACAGCAAACCACACAGAGTACAACCCACACACTCACAGCAGTACAACCCACAAGCAGTACAACCCACACACTACAGAAGTATAACCCACACACACCGGAGTAAAACCCACACACACACTCACAGCACTACAACCCACACACTCACAGAAGTAGAACCCACACACTCACAGCAGTACAACCCACACAGTTACAGCAGTATAACACACACACTACAGCAGTACAACCTACACACTCAGCAGTACAACCCACACACAGCAGCAACCCACACACTTACAACAGTATAACACACACACCACAGCAGTACAACCCACACACTGACAGCAGTACAACCCACACACTGTAGTACAATCCCCACACAAGCAGTCCAACCCACACACTCACAGAAGTACAACCCACACACACACACCCACACACACAGCAGCAACTCATATTAGCAGTAATAGCAGTACAGCACACACACAGCAGTTCACACCAGCAGTACAAACCCACATTCCACACTTACAGCAGTACATGAACCCACACACACTGGAGTTGTACTGGTTGTGAGGGGTTGTACCCTTAGTGTGTGGGTTGTACTGCTGTGAGTGTATGGGTTATACTGCTGTAAGTGTACGGATTGTACTGCTGTGAGGTGTGAGTTGTACTGCTGTGAGGTGTGTGGGTTGTACTTGGTTGTGGGTTGTACTGCTGTGAGTATGTGGGTTGTACTGCTGTAAGTGTGTGTGTTGTACTGCTGTAAGTGTGTGGGTTATACTGCTGTAAGTGTACGGATTGTACTGCTGTGAGTGTGTGAGTTGTACTGCTGTGAGTGTGTGGGTTGTACTTCTGGTTGTGGGTTGTACTGCTGTGAGTATGTGGGTTGTACTGTAAGTGTGTGTGTTGTACTGCTGTAAGTGTGTGGTTATATGCTGTAAGTGTACGGATTGTACTGCTGTGAGTGTGTGTGGGGTTATACTGCTCTGAGGTGGGTTGTACTGCTCTAAGTGTGTGGGTTGTACTGCTGGTGTAGGGTTGTACTGCTGTGATGCGTGGGTTGTACTGCTGTGAGTGTGTGGGTTGTACTGCTGTGAGTGTGTGGGTTGTACTGCTGTGTGTGTTGTACTGCTGTGAGTGTGTGGTTGTACTGCTGGTTGTGGGTTGTACTGCTGTTTGTGGGTTGTACTGTTATAGTGTGTGGGTTGACGCGGTGAAGGTGTGAGTGTGTTGGGTTGTTGAGTTAGAGTGTGTGGGTTGTACTGCTGTGAGTGTGTGGGTTGTACTCACCGTAGTACAACCCACATACACTCACAGCAGTACAACCCACACACTCACAGCACTACAACCCACACACTCACAGCAGTACAACCCACACAGTCTTACATTGAGCTCTATAGTTCAGTGTTTCCTAGAACCAGGATCGGGGCCCCATCACCAGGTGTCATGGAGTCGTAGGGGTCGTAAGTGGCAAGGGTCACATCCATTCTTAATAGGTCGTGTGTCAAGGGAAACAACCGTGTGATATTTGATAGCTGGTTAGGTCAGGGGCATAACGCAGACATTTTTATGAGGTTTATATAGCGGGTGAGACATGTTAGGTCTGGCTTGGTCGCTGGATGCACATCAAGTATCTAATGTTAAGGGGACAATCGACGGGAAAAAAGTCCGAAATTTTATGAAAATCGATTTTTCTGAAGAAAATTTTCTTATACTCCATCAGCGGAGCCGAAGCTGGCAATTTTCCCCCTCATTTAGAATTCACAGCCACGATTTACTTGGAGTTCGATGGCAGGATAGACCTTTTGGAAGAGTAGTAGTATATACTGGAATACTAAAATAACCATTTGGCAAATTTTCCTGATAGATTCCTGAGTTGCTCACTGAGTCTTTTCATTTTGTGTAGTACAGTCTTCATTAAAGACTGAGGCAACAAAGTGCTTCTCCCTTACCCTTGGAATGGTAGTTTTTCTGGCCTTCAATAAAACAAAGATGAATTTTCAGCTTACCAAGTTTTGAATCAGCTTACCGAAGACATTCAGAAGTGGAGAATCGTGCTCTCAGAACGCTTGTAAAATTTGGAACCACTTACGTCTGTGAGTCAGCTTTCGTTTTACTGCTTTACGCAAATGTAAATAACGTAAATGTATTTCAAGTATTAGCTTGAAAAACTGCTTTCTCTGGTCATTAACCGTATACACCCACAGGAACAGCAAATTAAGCAAACTGGTGAAGGTGTTACAAGAATTTAATCCGCAAATTCAATTTAGTGGTATTCAAATTAAAGAACACATTGCAAAATTGGTTTAAATAAATACAAAGTTCCTGATGAACTGCAATCCTCAGTTGTTTTTCAAGTGGTTACTAAACGATAACTGAAGGTAGAATTGCCAAACACCAGGGTCGTTCGTTCAGAACTAACAAACTATTGTCAAAACCATCCTATTCAGCAATCAGCGACCATAGCCAGGCATGAGATTACATAAAAAAAGACACATGTCGTGCATTTTGTCCTATGTAGGAAGAAATATCTTTCTCAAGCTCAGCCAGATGATATATAGTTTTTATGCTTGGAATCCAAGCAATGTGAGATGCTAATTATAGTTCAAAAATTCTCACAGATTTATTGGAATTTATTTTCGATATGGCAGACTAAAATAATGTCCTCATGTTTGTAAACATGAGGACTGTGATGAAGCTCTAATTGTTGTTTTGCAAAACTTGCACGCTGCATTGGTTTCATCATCCGGTACACTTACGATCCATTCTCCAAGGCCATCTTCTTTCTTATATTTTTTGCCATACTTAGCCCATTTACCAATTTCCACTACAGCACACGTATACACGCGGTCGCACTGACCACGGTTGAGAGTAAAATGGCTGTGAAGATTCTGGAGAGTTGAGAACATCAACATGGGGTTTCAATCAAGCCGCATGACTGTCAGGTCAACTAATCAGGTCATGCCCTCAAAATTGTGACTAAGTCCCAGGTTGCGGTTCTGACTTTCTACCTCATTTACACACAATTGCAGGGTCTCAATTGTTTCTCGCACTATTGACAATACAACATACATATACTGCATCGTTTTTCACTATTTTTTATTTTTATAATTTTTTTATTTATTTATGGTTATTATTATTATTTTTATTATTATTATTATTTTAGTTGTTTTATAAACTTTATTCATTATTTTTATTATTATTATTATTATTATTATTATTATTATTATTATTATTATTATTATTATTATTATTATTATTATTATTATTATTATTATTATTATTATTATTATTATTATTATTATTATTATTATTATTATTATATTTTCGCCCCCCAGGCCCAGATGTGGGTCAGTGACCTGTGACCGGGTGGGCTAATCCTCGCAAAAAACAATAATAATAAATAAAAATAAATAAAATAAAAGTAATCCCCTTGAGAGAGGGGGAAGAAGTCTCAGGTCTGCGTTACTGGCCGCCAGGCTGTCAGCAGTCATATGTCTGTCACCTGACCTGTACACTCTGACCAAAAAGTATCGATGCAGGGTGAGATCGACGAGTTCCGAAACGATACGTATACACTGTGATATGTCGGGAAGGTTGGTAAGGAATGCAAGGGAGGCGAAGACAAACCCCAAAGGATTCTACCAAATGTATCAAGCTAAAACACGAGAAAAGATTGGACCAATACGGTCAGACACCGGCGAGCTCACTGATAACGACAGAGAAATGAGCAATAATTTGAATAAATATTTTTCAACAATTTTCACCACCGAAAATTTAAACATGATACCCGAGGCACCGACTCTATTCAGAGATAGTGAAGAAAACAAATTAAGTGAGATAGTAGTGACTAGTAACGATGTTAGTAAGCAAATGAACAAACTAAAGCCTAATAAGTCACCTGGTCCCGTGAGATATTTGCCGGAAATATTAAAAAAGGAATGTAAGGAAAGAGCTTAGTATGCCCTCAGCAAGTTGTTTTAACATGTCCTTAAAACAGGTGTAGTACCAGAATCTGGAGGATAGCCCGAATGTAATACCGATTTTCAGAAGGATAGTCACTATCACTAACTACCGTAATCAGTCTAGCACTTTATCAATAGTAGGCAAATTACTGGAAGCAATCATTTCAAACTCTATTCGAAATCACCTGGAGAAGCACAGATTGATCAATGATTCCCAGCATGGCTTCACAAGCGGACGTTCTTGCCTAACTAATCCATTAACATTCTTTTCATCAGTTTTCGAATCGGTGGACGAGGGGCACAATTATGATGTGGTATATCTCGACTTTAGCAAAGCCTTCGACAGAGTCCTCAACGAAAGACTAATTAGAAAGGTAGAAGCTTATGGCATCAAAGGTGACATCCTTAAATGGATTAGGGCGTGGTTACAGGACAGGAAACAGGGAGTGAGCATCAACGGCACTAAGTCCCATTGGAGCAACGTCACAAGTGGAGTTCCCCAAGGCTCAGTACTTGGACCATTATTATTTATTATATACATAAACGACATAGATATCGGCATTGACAGCAACATAACTAAATTTGCTGATGACACTAAAATAGGACGTGTTATCAAATCTGACGAGGACTCGGCAAAACTACAGGAAGATCTAAACAAATTTTTCGAATGGTCTGAAAAATGGCAGATGAAATTCAACGTCGACAAATGTGTTACCTACAGAGACAAACAGAAACCAGACACCAGAAGAACAACGATGCCAAGGTATAAACCGACTAGAGATTTGTGGTTAATGATAAAGCTGGCAATGTGTTTTTTGCCCGTAACAAGGCCAATAAAGTACTAAGTTCCTTAAGGGCCAAACGAGTGTTAGTTACAAGACTAGCGAGGTCATCCTAAACTATATCTGTTTTTGTGAGATCACACCTACCACGCAGTTCAGTTCTTACCGTATTACAGAATGGATATAGAATCCTGAAAGAATTCAGAGGAGAATGACAAGACTAATTCCATTAGGAACCTTGGAGTATAGAGACAGGTTAAAAGATCTTAATTTGCACCCTTGAGAGACGTAGAGCGAGGGGCGACCTGATAGAGGTGTATAAGTGGAAGGCAGGGCTAAACAAAGGGGACATTACAAAGGTACTCAAACTATCCAACCAGGAGCGAACTCGTAACAATGGTTTTAAATTCGACAAATTTAGATTTAGGCGTGATATAGGTAAACACTGGTTTGGAAACAGAGTAGTGGATGAATGGAACAAGTTACCAAATATCATCATTAACTCGAATACGCTGAATTGCTTCAAACATAGGTTGGATGCTCATATGAGCAATAGGGGTTGGGTGTAAACGGGACTGCCCAGTATGGGCCAATAGTCCCGCTGCAGTTTCCTCCATTCTTATGTTCTTATGTTCTTATATGGCTGACAATCAGGGCTGCCAACATATGGCTGGAACAACTCGCATTTCCCAATACGTTTCGTCACTGGTCTCAAATTGTTCACACTACAGTATGCATCGATACTTTTTGTTGCGACTGTACATCTATAAGGTAAGGTAAAAATACGCCGTACGCTTTCGAAAATAAACAGCCCAAAACCGCCAGCTTCAGTATATATATATATATATATATATATATATATATATATATATATATATATATATATATATATATATATATATATATATATATATATATATATATATATATATATATATATATATATATATGCTGATAACCACAAGGAAAAAGAAAACACGAAGTTCCCAAGCGCTTTCGTGTAATTCACATCTTCAGGGGCGAGTACAAACTAAGTAGAAGTTCAGAACAAGTTATATATATACTTAGTTTGTACTCGCCCCTGAAGATGTGAATTACACGAAAGCGCTTGGGAACTTCGTGTTTTCTTTTTCCTTGTGGTTATTAGCATATACCTGGATCACGCGCACCTACAGTGATTTATTTGCATATATATATATATATATATATATATATATATATATATATATATATATATATATATATATATATATATATATATATATATATATATATATATATATATATATATATAAAACGCCACCTGCGACCATCATTTTTTCTGACAGCTTTCCTCAAAAGCACCCCAATTGGGCGAGGAAAACGCGGACCTGGCAACACTGCCAAATACTCCTGGGCATATACTCCTTTATTCAGTTACTACTGTAATGGAATAGTCTTGCTGTACATGTATGTAACGTACTTGTGTATTTTTGTTCTATTTATTTTTGGTGTTAGATTCTAAGCTTCCTCTTCTCTCTACGTTTATGCTTTGTGCAGACAAATGTTTTTATGTTTAGTGTTAATTTATTTTTATAAGGCACTTAATGTACTCAGTAGTATGTTTAATTTTATTTGTAATATTAATTTTTTTATACACTTTTAATGTTACTTCTTGTTGTCTTCTGACCTCACAAGAGGAAAGGTCACAGCGGCTTAGCTCCCAGGGATCAATTGTCAGTAATAGCTAGTGCTACTTGTGAACAGTGCTGTGTCCTTCTGAGGGCCAAGTTAGAGAGGGCCAAGAAAGAAATCTTGAAATTAAAGGGAGAGTTAACGAGGATGAAGGATGAAACGAGGCAAGGAAAGCCGGTGTCTGACGAAAACTCAGGCGAATGGAAGGTTGTGAGGAGAGGGACAACCAAACTGGTGGTGAAAAAACACACCAAGGATACGACAACAACGACAACAACAGCTAAGTGTAGCAACCTCTTTCAGTCCCTTGATAGATATATTGGACGTTAGTATAGTCAGGAATAAGGCTGACAAGGAAGGTACGAAAACCTTAAATGTTGGTGACTCCCAGGTACGGTACCTGGATAGAGCTTTTTGTGGTAAAGATAAAAATAGGATGAGGGTGTGTTTGCCAGGAGCTGGGGTGGGGGATATAGTTGACAGGAGGGACAATATCTTGTCTGGTAATGGGAACAAACCCATTATCTGCCGGTGTAGGAGTGAGGAGCTTCTTCATAAGTTCAAGACAGTTATAGAATGTATTAGGTCGTAGGGAGGGATCCCTATCATATGTGGTGTCCTGCCTAGAAGGAGAGTTGGCAATGAATGGTTGTCAAGGGCAGTTGGTGTCAACGGCCGTCTTGACAGATATTGCAAGTCAATATCAGCCAAATTAATTGACAACTGGTGTGCATCTTCCTAGGGATGAGGTGGCAACCCTGGCTGGGTCTCTCAAGAGGGCAGTTCAAAAGATGAAAAAGTCTTAAAACTGCTTGGGAAACATATGAGCACGGGGGCAGAGGAGACTGCAGTGGGAGCGGGTAAACAAAGTGAAAGGTTACAGGGAAATGGTGCTAGAAATTATGACAAAACTAAATTAGGCAGGGAGTTAAAACCTAAACGCGACAAAGAGAGGACTCAGAACACGACTAACTTAAATGTCTACTACACAAAGAGTAGAAGTATGAGAAACAAAATGGATGATATTAAGGCCTTGGTATGCACCGAAAAAATCGATATAATAGCATTCACCGAAACATGGATAAACCTAGACTCACATGAGTTACCTGTCGAATACCAAATTGCAGGTTACAAATTATTCCATACTGATAGGCAGATTAGGAAAGGAGGCGGAGTAGCAATCTATGTCAGGGATAATCTGAAGTGTGAAATAAAAAAGGTATTAAAAACTGAGCGGAATACAGAAACAATTTGGATAGAACTAATCGATGGTAAGGTAAAATTAATCACAGGAGTAATATATAGGCCTCCTAATCTTGATAGAGTTAATGAGTGACTTATTTGGGATGAAATGCGCAGGGCTTCCATACATAGCAAAGTCTGTATAGTAGGCGACTTTAACTTTAGCCAAATAGATTGGACTGACCTTATGGGTAACTCAGAATCGAGGATTTTCTTGAAACAATCCAGGACTGTTTCCTAGGTCAACATATAACTGAACCCACCCAGGGTAATAATATACTCGATTTAGTTCTGTTGAACAGAGAAAACCTCATTAGTAATGTCGAGGGAGGGAACGAACTTGCAAACAGCGATCACAAAGAAATTAGATTCCAGGTAGAATTTCAGGACAGCCATAAGGAAAATTCCATTAAAGTCCCAGATTTCGGAAGGGCAGACTTTGATAGTTTGAAGAGGCAGCTGAGAGAGGGGGTATCACGCGTAGGGGTGAACTACATGACCTCACATGAGGTGACCTCACTCAATGTACCTACAGAGGGCGGCCTCAGCCTACCCGGAGACCTGATGGTTGAGATAGACCTGATAACGAGATCTAAGGTTGTCGAGTTCCACGACAATTTAAATAATGAGTTACTTAATGCACAAAGGCAGATATGTCATACAAAAAACTCAGATCAAACAACAATGACCCTAAATGGATAAATACTTATTTAAAGAACATTATTGGACAAAGGAAGGCTATAGGTAGGAAAATAAATCGTGGTGAAGTTTACCTTCGAGATCACTATAAGGTATTTGCCGGTAGGGTTAAGACCGAGATAAGAAAAGCCAAGAGGAATAGTGAGCTGAAGATAGCAAGGGAGGCAAATTCAAACCCCAAGGGATTCTATCAAATGTATCAAACTAAAACACGAGAAAAGATTGGACCAATTCAATCAGATACCGGCGAGCTAACTGATATCAATGGAGAAATGAGCAATAATCTGAATAAATATTTTTCAACAGTTTTCACCACCGAAAATTTAAAAATGATACCCTAGGCTACGACTCCATACAGAAATAGTGAAGAAAATAATTTAAGCGAGATAGTAGTAACTAGTAACGATGTTAGTAACCAAATAGACAAACTAAAGCCTAATAAGTCACCAGGTCCCGATGAGATATTTGCCAGAGTATTAAAGTAATGTAACGAAGAGCTTAGTATGCCCTTAGCAAAGTTGTTTAACATGTCCTTAAAAACAGGTGTAATACCAGAATCCTGGAGAATAGCGAATGTAATACCGATTTTCAAGAAAGGAGATAGATCAATATCCTCTAACTACCGTCCAATCAGTCTAACATCAAGTGTAGGCAAATTACTGGAAGCAATCATTTCAAACTCTATTCAAAATCACCTGGAGGAGCACAAGTTGATCAATGATTCCCAACATGGCTTCACAAGCGGGCGTTCATGTCTAACCATTGTAAAAATTATCAATAACTTGTAATAAACCAGTGTATTCACTCCCAGTAAATACTACTTCTTGCACTGTCACTATGTTGAAATGCACTGTAGTTTGAACTTTTCCCCATCTAGTTATTATATATCTTATTTGTATCACTTATGTTACTTGTATATTATTTGTAATTCGAAACCCATTCCCCAAATATGTAACTGTATTTTTTCAGCCTTCTGCCTGCCAAGCTCTTTCAATAAACCGTTAATTATTATTATTATTATTATTATTATTATTATTAACTAATCTAGTAACATTCTTTTCATCAGTTTTCGAATGAGTGGACGAGGGGCACAAATATGATGTGGTATATGTCGACTTTAGCAAAGGCTTCGACAGAGTCCCCCACGAAAGACTAATAAGAAAAGTGGAGGCTCATGGCATTAAAGGTAGGGTTGCCATACGTCCGTATTTTCCCGGACATTGCCATGGTCACGTTGACTGCTTATCTATTTAACTAATGATTCTTATTAAACTCCACGCCCGCAAAACATGAGTGAGTTAGCGACCCCTAGAAGGAGCGTGTTTACCCTCGCGATCCCTCCCAGTAAGTCCCGCCTTCGGACACAGTTGTCAATACGTTGTTTATTCCACTTTCTCCTGGGAAGCTCAATCTTGAATTAGTCTGTGTAAATCAACCCAAGTAATTCGCCAGACCTTTGTTAACTGAGGGTCATCTTTGAATGAGTAACAGTTAGTTTGTTTGTAATTATTGTCATTGCGTGAGTAGCGATCACTGGCAACTCAGGGGAAAATAACTCAAGATAGCCAGTGAGAGCATCCTCTGACGCTGCTACAATATTTCTCCAGGTATGTTCTGTGTTCCCTAGCCATTCAGTTAATTCAGTCAATTGTAGTGAATATCAGTGTTCACCAGTGTTCATGATTTAACAGTTGAATTGTCATTCACCCAGTGTAGAAGTAATATAACGTAAATATGTCTGTCGTCTAGACAAGAGAGTTTGTTGGTGTTGTCATGTTTCTCAGTCCTCTGACGCTGCTACAATATTTCTCCAGATCCTTGGGATTCTTGAATCGCTCTGCCATCCAACAACGGCCTCGGATGTAGTAGATGGCCAGCCGGGATCATATATGAAAAGATGGCACCGATGCGGCCTGATTAATGTGCCCCACGGCTTCATTGGGCCAGACCCCAGACCCGCCATGTGTCTGGCTACCCCACAATAACAAAGGCCGCGAGCCCTAGTGTTCTGCCCTGGGTTACTCCTTGGAAGTGAATGTCCAGAGAGTGTTGTAACATGTATGTCAGGGATAATTAGTTGGAAATAATTATCCCATGTTGGGTAGTGGACCCCTGCATATACTAGTGTCATTGTTTACGTATATGTTGAATAATCTACAATGAGTGCCATGTAATGTACCACCAGTAATGTTGTGAGTAAGAGTAAAGAAGAAGGTACTGAGTTTGCACTTAGCCCAGGAGGTGAACCTGGTAATTATATGATTAATACAATATCTTTCCCCATTGATGGCATATTAATAAACTTGTTTTTAGAGTACTTTAGGTGTATTCATTTCTCCCACAGTATTTTACCTTTATTTCCATCCAAGTGACGTGATACCAAAATTACCATACTCACGTGCCTAGACCCTCGACCATGCTACCAAAAGAATGTCCATGCTACCAAAGAATAGGTGACGGAACTGAGTAAGAGTAAGAACTAAGAGAAGTAAGTAAGATGAGGGAGGTGTAGAAACAGAGAGGAAACCCGCCCCCTCACAACATGTCCTCCATTTAGGTCTCGAAATCTTTACCCGGAAGTCAAAAGTCCGGAATTTCAGCTTCCATCATTTTCTCCACGGAAAAAAAACATGAAACTGTAATGACGAGAGAGAGAGACTGTGAGAGAGGGGAGGTGGATACCATAGAGATCTCGTTCAGTTTTTGTCAGCTGATAAGTCACGTGTACGCCTGCACGGTGTTGTCAATTTAGCTGCTAACAGTTTTTGGGCTAGCATGTAGTGCCATGTACTGCTTTTCCTTGTTCTTCAGCCACCGGCATTATTATATATATATATTTTTTTTGTATTTAGTGCTATTACAGCCATAAATGAAATGTTGAAAGTATACCATTTTCTTTTTATGGCTTTTTTTACACTGTAGCATTTTTTTTCTTGTCCTGCATTTAAGGCATTTTAGCAATTTTCAACCATAATCTAGCCACTTTCGCTATTTTATTTAAGTGTGTTGACAACTATGACGGTGACCGGTGGTTGGCCAGTCCTTAACCTGCAGTGACAGTGTTTGATCTTAGTCTTTGTTGTGGGTTTTTCTGCCAACACACAAAAAGTGGACCAGATACTTTGAAAAATCAAAGAACGTTGAATGCCACTCAGAATTGCTAAGAATTGCACAATTCTTCTTTACTATATCATCTCACAATGCAAATGTAGAAAGAGTTTTATCACTGATGCAAAGTCAATGGACAAAGGAAAGGAACAAATTGAGTGTTGAAACAATGAAAGGCATTCTGACTGTACAGTACAACTTCCGAGCAACATCTTGCAGTGACTTCTATACCTTTCTAAAGAGCAATCAGCCAATACTGAAAAAGATCCGATCTACAGAAAAGTATGCATGGTCACATCAAGTCACACACAGTGGGGGAAGAAGACTGCAGCTAAGGGAATGAAGATATTCAGCCTTAAGCAAAGGTAATCTTTTTTATCATTTTTAAGATTTCTATACCATGTATGTTGTATATTAGCCTACATTAAAAACACAATGCAATACAGTACACCGATACTGGTGTGTGTATATATATATATATATATATATATATATATATATATATATATATATATATATATATATATATATATATATATATATATATGTTATGCAAAAGCAAAATTAATTGTCACGGCTGCTTCAAGGTTACATAGCGCCAAAGTGTGCGGGGGGGGAGGATGTCTTCGGGAACGTCCTCTTTTTTTAATGTTCAGATATGGCAACCCTAATTAAAGGTGATATTCTAAAATGGATTAGGGCGTGGTTATAGGAAAGGAAACAGCGAGTGAGCATTAAGGTCACTAAATCCCAGTGGAACAACGTCACCAATGGACCATTATTATTTATTGTATACATAAACGACATAGATATCGGCATAGACAGCAACATAAGTAAATTTGCTGATGTCACTAAAATAGGACGTGTAATTAAATCTGACGAGGACTCCGCAAAACTACAGGAAGATCTAAACAAATTTTTCGAATGGTCTGAAAAATGGCAGTTGAAATTCAATGTGGACAAATGTAAAGTACTCAGTATAGGAGATGTAAACAGGGAAACCAGATACCAGATGAACAACGATGTTATTGAGAAATCCGACTGCGAGAGAGATTTAGGAGTAATGATAAGTAGGAATCTTAAGCCAAATAAATAATGTGTATTTGCTCGAAACAAGACTAATAAAGTACTTTCGTTCATACAAAGGAGTGTTAGTTACAAGACTAGCGAGGTCATCTTAAAACTATATCCTGCGCTTGTGAGACCTTACTTGGATTACGCAGTTCAATTCTGGTCACCGTATTGCAGAATGGATATAGAATCCTTGGAAAGAATTCAGAGGAGAATGACAAGACTAATCCCGGGCATTAGGAACCTTGAGTACAGAGACAGGTTAAGCATCTTAATTTGCACTCCCTCGAGAGACGTAGAGTGAGGGGCGACATGATCGAGGTGTATAAATGGAAGTCAGGGCTAAGCAAAGGGGACATTACAAAAGTACTCGAACTATCCAACCACGAGCGAACTTCTTAACAATGGTTTTAAATTAGACAAATTTAGATTTAGGCGGGAAATAAGAAAACATTGGTTTGTAATTAGAGTAGTGAACGACTGGAACAAGTTACCAAATATCATCATTAACTCGAATACGCTGGATAGCTTCAAACATAGGTTGGATGGATATATGAGCAATAGGGGTTGGGTGTAAATGGGACTGCCCAGTATGGGCCAATAGGCCCACTGCAGTTTCCTCCATTCTTATGTTCTTATGTTCTTATGTCTCAGTCTGATGATGGAAATATATATTGTTAAAACGCTACCAAATAAATAGGTTGATGTTTATTTATACGTTGACGGTTATATACACACAAGGTGAATAACCGTCAATGTATAAATAAAAACCAACCTATATATATATATATATATATATATATATATATATATATATATATATATATATATATATATATATATATATATATATATATATATATATATATATATATATATATATATATTTATTTATATACGTATATACATTGTGTGTGTGTGTGTGTGTGTGTGTCTATGTTCCATCCTCCGAGTTCGCTGGGTAGACAAGAGAACAAATGCCAGTATTTTTGCTAACACCAACAGCAGGAACATTGAGGCTACCATTATCCATGAACAACTACGTTGGACTGGCTATGTTACCCGCATGGACGGCAGTAGACTGCCAAAGCAGATACTTTACAGTCACCTAACGAATAGTAGACGTAACGCTGGAGGGCAATTGAAAAGGTATAAGGATAGTCTTAAGACAAACCTGAAAAGGAGCCAAATCGACCCCCCCACCTGGGAGTCGATTACTCCACATCGTAACGCTTGGAGGAGCATCACACGAGAAGGTATCAATACTTTCGAGTTAGCCCGACTGCAAACCGAGGCAGATAAGCGCCAACGTCGGAAAGACGCTCCCACCGCCCCTCCCACAGTAGATGCAGCCCTCCACATGTTCAACGAATGTGGACGATGCTGCCGGTCCCGTATCGGGCTCTTTAGTCACCTCAAAACTCACTAACCTAGGTGACATCCCTAATAACCCATATCATTTCATCATAGCTGGATGATCGTCATACTCGATTCCGAGTGACAGCAAAGTAGTAGTAGTAGTAGTAGTGTTTCAGTGTGTGTGTGTGTTCGCACATAGGGTGGTGGAATGTTTCTAGTGCGGCAGCATTATGTTAGTGTTAAGGTGCAGGCACTGATTGCTCCCTCTCACTTTCAGCTGCAGCCGCTGGCTAGCCCTCGTGGCGAACACGGAAGCAACCTGCATAAGTCTTCCCCTGCCAGTACACAGCCTCCTCACCATCAAGACTCCTGCTGTGCCTCTTCATGGCAACACACAGTAACTGGGTGCCTCGTGGGCCCAGGCTAGATCAGCAGGGGATCTTGGAGTAGCAGTGGGCCCCAGAGGGACGGCGCATAGGCCTACTGGCATGTGAACACGTCCTGGCACCTACCAACCACCGCCCTGCTGCCTTGCTGATTAACCTTGGTAGGTATAAGGCTACGGGAGTAAACCCCGAACGAAAAATCTGCTGTGGAGCCCCGCATCAGGCAGACATGCTTACAGAGTTTCAACAAGACCCCAACGGCAGTGTAAGCGGAAGAGGTGACCACCATGGAAACCCTACGACTACACCAGCGGACGAAGGCAGTGCCTGATGGACAGGCTACTAAGGCGAAACCCAACAAACTGGGCAGTCCATTGCGACTCTCCCTCTCCCCAGTCGTTGCAACACTTGCACCACTGGATCAGGAAAAGGGAGAGCCAAGATGTGTGGTTGCAGCTTGCGCTCCTGCCTCACCACATAAATCAACTCACACGCATCCATCATCCAGGTCATCATACCTCTCATCATCATCAAAACCCCGATACCACCAAAAGTCCTATGGCGACGGACGAGTGGCGACGGGGACAGGCAGAGATGACTGCCGGGAGTCTCTTGTCACAACTCTGCACATGGGCGGCACAAATAAGATGGTTGTTTATGCACTGGGATCTAGGTAGTAGTGCAATCCGGTCCTGTCTGTGCGACTCAGCAGCCCTTTCGGGGAGCCACTCTGCTCACCCCACAAGGGGAGGGGGCTAGAAAAGGTGCCCTAAACATAGCTTACCTAAAAACCCAACCTGACTGGGCAACCGCAACCAGTAAGGTCATCCTTATGCTGTCGAAAATACAACCAAAATCACAGATCCGAAGATAAACAGACTATACAACCTCTACTGGTCATTGCATGGAATGTCAGGATCCTTCTGGATACTGGCACAAATGCGCATCCTGAAAGAAGATCTGCCCTTGTGGCAAAAGAGCTGGCTAGGTATAACATCGACATAGCAGCCATCAGTGAGTCCCGGCTCCCAGATGAGGGCCAACTCACAGAACAGGGGTCTGGCTACACCTCCTGGAAGGGTAAGCTTGCTACGGAGAGAAACCGCATTTATGGAGTTGGCTTTGATATCCGCCAACGCATCCTACACAGGCTAACTGAAATGCCTATTGGGATCAACGAGCGCCTCATGACGCTTCGATTCCCACTGAATCACTCACATCATGCCTTCTTCATCAGTGGATAAGCCCCAACACTGGATGCCGACCTCGACAGAGTGCTAACCTCTATCCCCAAAGAAGACGAGGTTATGCTCCTTGGCGACTTCTATGCCAAAGTTGGCAGTGATGCTGACATTTGGCAGGGAACCATAGGGAGAAATGGACTAGGCAAGTGTAATCCCAACGGCCTACTCCTCCTCAGCAAGTGTGCTGCACACAACCTCACTGTCACCAATACCTTGTTTAGGCAGGCCGACAAGATCAAGGACTCGTGGCAACACCCACGATTCAAACACTGGCATCTCATTGATTACATCATTGTCAGAGAAAGAGATCGCCGAGATGTCCTCATCACCCGTGCCATGCGTGGCTCAGACCACTGTGACACTGACCATCGACTTGTCAGATCTAAGCTATCACTTCACGTCGCCCCAAAACGGAGAAAGCAGTTAGCTCCAGAAGAGGTTTTAATACTAAGCGTCTGGAGGATCCAGCGGTAGCACATGCTTTCAGAGAGCAGCTCGAACATGGGCTTATAAGCAACCCAACAGCAAACAACGTGAATCCCAGTGCCGAATGGGATACTCTTAATACTGTAATAACAAAATCCTGCAGGGAGACCCTCGGCCAGATCAAAAGAATACACCAGGACTGGTTTGATGAAAATGACCCGGCAATCAAAGTACTCATCGATGATAAACGTGCTGCTTTTACTGACTGGCAGAACAACCCTCACTCTCGAACCAAAGCTGATACCTTCCGCAAGAAGAAAGCGGCACCCCAGCGGGAACTTCGCAATCTCAAGAACGACTGGCTTAAATATAAAGAATGTGAAGCACAAAAACTTGCACATCAGCACAAGATGCTCCTCGACGTCACTATACTCTGTACAGCACAGTAATATGACCTACTAAACTGTATAACACACCTCATTACAAACGTCAAATCTTCCAGCGATCCTTTTCAAATCCTCCGTTGTCTCAATTCCCTTTGAATTCCTACATCTGAGCTCATGAAAATTTACACAATGTTCATACTTCCTAAATTCACTTATGCTTCATCTGCCTGGTCGTCTTATTTAACATAGCAAGAACTCCTAGAGAGAGAGCAGAAGATGGCATGCAAGAATATTTTCTGCCCCTTACACAAAATATCAAGAGGCACTCAGTACCCTGGCCCTCTCAGCTCATCATCGTGACTTCATCTGTCACTTTAGGACAAAGCTACTCCTACATCCTTGCCACCGTCTCCTGCTACCACCAGAGATCCCCGTTCTCAAATTGCTGTTCAACACCACAACCGAATCTAGGCCATACGACCACGTACTGATTACTGCAAGACCAACCCCAATACAACCATATTAAAGTTTATCAAGAAGTAGACAACTTGTGTGTTCACTCCTTGCCAATCTCCCTTTTGTACTGTAAGTACGCTGAAATTTCTAGTATAATGACCATCTCCCCCTTACCCTCCCCACACACAGAGACGACGGTGATCAGTCGTTCATTGTTTATTAATAATTTTCTTCTTTTTACCATAATGTATAAAACTTTAAATGAATGCATAATAAATTGTATGAACCTGCAGATATAATTTAAGGTGTACTGTACCTGTTCAGTTATATACCCATACTACTTTTAATGCACGTGTATGATAGAAAATACTGAATTAAGCAGAGTACTCACCTATATGGCGCCGTGACTGATGCTTTCAAATACTGCACTATATCAATATAATGCAAGGCGGCCAGGAGGTTTTCTGGTCTTGATGATTTAGAGGAATTCAAGAATGGAAGTGGAAGGATTGTTTAGTCTTCATTGCTGTCATGGAGCCGATGATATCCTCCAAAGATCCTGTTATCGCTAGGTTTACAGATCCTTCACTCACAACTTGTACACCATATATCTACCCTCACTAGAGTCAGATAGTGTCAGCTCGTGAACGTGTTGTGTTATGGTTATCAGTTTAGGGGAAATTTACTACGTTCATTTTCCTCAGTAGTTTTATGAATGATCCTTTTTTATTAACACTATAATCTTTACTTGCACTAATCCACCGAAACAAGTATCGTTACCGTAATTTTATCATCTTTAATTTCACTGTTCAGAGCAAGTCATCTTAATCATGGTGTTGAGCTGGTTAGTCCGTCATACAGTTCTAAGCAACCACTATTTCTTCATTCAATATACACTGTTATGGTTTTATTACCGCTGAAAAGATAAATAAATCGAATTATCGAAACAGACATAAAGTAAAAGAGAAATAACATAAGTATTAACTTAATGTGATATTTCTTGTGTTGTTCTACTCCAGATTCAATACATATTATTGTATTATAGTATTTCCACGCTAACCTGGCCCATAAGCCCCACCCCTCTTCGATACTAATAGCTGATTTGTTCATAGAAAATTCAAACTAAATGTGTTCACAATTGGAAAGCAGACCTGTTATTATCTAAAATAATGTTAAATATCTGGTCTATTAAAATGCAATTGATTTCAAGGCATTAGCACTTCAGAGAGGATGTAAGAATTTTCTTAATATTTAACATAATAGGGGCATTTAAGCTTGCTGAAAAGCCTATTTTTGGTGAGTGAGCGAAGTTAGTGCACTTGCTTATATTAGACCTCAAGATATCACCTTTCGAGGTGACAAGGCAAATATTAACACGTCTAGATCAGTCTAGGCTGCTACTAGCTTGAAGGAAAACTGTAAACTTGAGAGAATGGGTATCTGAGCAGAAGAGCTCCTTACTGCCTGCACAGTGCCCGGCATAGCTGAGTTAGATTCAGGTGGTCATTACTTTCCAGAACCTTCATCAGGAATAGCAGGGAGGTGGATCCGAAGGAAGGGCAGAATAAGTGTGTGCACTAGCTTTGCTCACTCACCAAAAATAGGCTTTTCAGCAAGCTTCAAAACCCCTACTTTAGTGAGATGAGCTTCGCTAGTGCACTTGCTAAATTCCACAGGAAAGAGGGTGCTAGGATGTAAGGGGAGCAGTGAGCACACATAGGACCATTCGAATTTTATTTATTCTAGATTAAGCTACATTAATATTTTTTTAGAGTGCTGTCTGTGGGTTCAGGGGTGAGACCCATTGCCAAGCAGGGTGTGTCTGACACTTCGTGAGACAGGCATCTTGCTATGAAGTAGGAGGCCAATTTCCACTGACCCCCTTCCCGGATGTGTGAGAGGGAGTGGGTCCTCAGGAAAGCCAGTGAAGCCATTACACCCCATACGTCTTGGGGACATGGGGCCTTCCCAGGGTCAGCCTCCTCTTTAACCTGCCATAATGTCTGCCAATCCTCTGACTGACAGTGGGCAGCCCGACCGAGGATGATTGAAGAGATGATGCTGGCTGGTGGTGTGATCGGCCGTAGCAGAGAGATATTGGCAGAGGGTCCCAACCGGGCAGAGTCGGTGATGCTCGCCCTCCACCTTTCATGCCAGAACCGGCGGGAGGTGGGAGGTGGGAGAAGGTTCCAGGGACGCTGCAGAGTCTCCTTGAGCGAAGGAGGTCCAGTGGATGAGCCTCGTGAGTGCCTTGAGCTAGGAGGACCTGAAGCCCATGGCCAGCGCTATGAGGAAGAGGGCCTTCTGTAGTAGGCGAACACAGTCTGCTCAGGGAGACACGAAGAAATTCTACGCATGTAAGTGAAGTGATCTCTGTAGCCTGGCAACGAGGGAATCGAAGAGGCAGGCGTCATCAGTGGATGCGGACACCAGCCGAGTAGCTCTGAGAACCATGGTTGAGCCGGCCAGTCCGGGGGCCAGGAGGAGGACCTTTCCCTTGAAGCTGTGAAGCTTGTGGCAGATCCGTAGCAGAACCTTGGAGCATGGGGGTGAGAACAGATAGATGTAGGTCCACCTGTTCCAGTCCTCCGTGACAGCGTCTGGGCCCCCATGTGGTGTCGGCATCAACTAACTCAAGTAAGCCGGGAGCTGAGCAGATGTCTGAGAGGCAAAGAGGTCCACCTCCGCCGACCCCACCGCTCTATCAGTGACCGAAACACACTCTGGCGTAGTGTCCACTCTACTGATGTCCCCTTGAAGCGGGAGATAGTGTCGGCCCAGCCGTTCTCGATTCCCGGGACAGGGCGAGCGGACAGGTGGTGTGTCTCCTTGAAGATCTGGTCCGAAAATGACAGCAATTGGGCTGAGTGGGCTGTTGACGCAGAAAAACGGTTGCTGTGCTGTCCATTTTGAAGCACATGGCTTCGTCCTGGGTAGTCTGGTTGTCCTGAGTGGAGGAGGGCGGATCCATGGCCAGGTGAGGCCTTGCCTGACGACCCTCGATGCCAAGCCACCGGAGGGCCAGGCGTCGTCCCAAACCAGAAAAGAGGCCCTTCTCTGGGTGGTCACCTGCAGGAGAACCGCTGTAGCTGACCTTTTGCTGCCCTGCAAGAGTAATCACCCTTATAGTGATCACCTTTACAGCGAGGTTGCCGAAGAATTCTGGGGACCCTGCCCCTGGCGGACTCGAAAGGCTGTTCACGGAAGTTCTGGTGGGGGATGCGGTGTGAGGCCTGAGAGCGTCCTTGGTTGTTGGAGTGCCTGAGGAGCTGTCTATGGCGCTGCTGTCGCTGCTGCTCAGGGTGCCTGGTCTGGGCTGGCAACTGGCGTGGGGGCGGGGGGGAGAGGGGCAGCGACCGAGATGAAGGTCGGCTGCACCGCAAAGCATCTCCGCAGGGCCCCATCTGGGATCAGGGACTGTGAAAAGGGTGCCAACCGCAACAGGCCCCGCCGCACCTCCGCATGCCGGTGTCTGAAGGCTTCTCGCGGGAGGCTCAGCTGGGACCCCACCGCCTCATCCAACCGAGGCCGAAAGTTGAAGGCCGAGGCCGAGGCGAGTCCGGAAGAGATGGCAGAAAGGACCTCGCAGACGCCGGATGCCGAGTCTGGGTGGAAGGAGTTAGGGTTGTCGGCCAGTGCCTTCAACCAGGCGCCGAGTTGGGCCAGTCCTGTCGTAGTGGAGAAGGTGAGGGCCGCCTTCTGACTCTCCATGGTGTCCATGGTCAGGGTAGTCAGGGCTACCTGAGAGGCCTGCCATGGGAGAGAGGACTGGGTTAATTTCGGATCCCACAAGAACTCCATCAACTCTTCTGACACCCGGTCATCCTGGGGGGATAAAGCTATAGGGGCCGGTGAGGGGGAGGTGATGTGAAAGCTGTTCCTTCCAGCGACCGCCGTCCGGTTAGACTGGAGGTCCAGGCCCACCTTTTTCAGTGGAAAGGGGGCCTGACCCGGCCTCCCGGGCACACCTCCTACCGTCCTGTAGCATTGCCACTCAGGACGGACCTGTCGTGGACAGCACATAACAGGAGGCAAGAGAGTCGAAGGCGTCCAGAACCGCGACCGGGGACGTTCCTGACAGGGCTGGGACCATCTCCCTTCTCGACAGGCGGAGCTGCCAGAACTCAAAGTACTCCGAACCTAAGTCGTCCGCCCGTCGGCGGACCTCTAGGTCGGAATGGGGAGAGAGAACTAGGTCCTTCCCCGCTTTACACTCGAAAAAATTACCAGTCTCCCCTGGTGCCAGTGCATACACCAGACCCGTGGAACCCTAGCCCACTTGTACCTGCCCTGGCTGATGATATCATCAGGTGTCTTAAGAGAGAGGGGAGCGTCCGTAGGTGCGGAAAAGTTCCCTTCTCTTGACGAAGGCCTGGGCCTTGTAAGAACTGTAGATGTTGCTGAGACCGGCCCCTGGTCCGAGTCGGAGTAGTCAGGCAGCCCCTGTGAGGACCCAGTCCTCCTTGTCTCGGAACCCAACTCCGAGAACACTGAAGGATCCGGGGAGCGGGAGCGAGGGTGGGACCCTCTCACACAGGAGGTTGGTTGGAGGTGGCCTAGGCCTACTACTGCTGCAGCTGCTGCACCCGGAACCAGGAAGACAGAGCTTCCAACATCTCCAGCGGCAAGGCTGGGGGGTGGGTGCACTACCCGCGGGGGGCAACGTCTCCTCTGATGGAGGGTTAGAGGTGCCCCCCGGCGGCGCCGTGGAGGCCTCCTGTCCCGGGGAGGTACTTTCCTGATGAAGGCCTGGGCGTTGTAGGGTCTGGAGCTGGAGAGGTTGCCGAGACCGACTCCTGGTCCGAGTTGATTAATCAGGCAGCCTCTCAGAGGACCCGTCCTCAGCTCAAACAGTACTCCGAGAACACCAATGGGTCTGGGTAGGAGTAGCGAGGGCGGGATCTCCTTGCCACAGGATGTTGGATGGAGGGGGCCTGGGATGTTGGAGGGAGGGGGACCTGGGCCTGCTGCTGCTGCAGCTGCTGTTGCTGCAGCTGCTGCGCCCCAAACCAGGAAGACAGAGCCTCCGACATCTTCAGTGGCAGGGCTGGAGGGTGTGGGTGCACTACCCGGGGTGGCAGCATTTCCGGCTACGACGTCTGGGCGGCTGGTGACCGGCCTAGACGGAGCGATGGAGGAGGTAGAGGGGCCGTCCTCCCCGGCGGCGCGGTGTAAGGTCGTCTGGCCCGGGGAGAGGAAGCCATAGGAGGTCTGTAGGGGAGAAGCGTCCATCCTAGCCGAGCAACTGGTGAAGGCTGGTGAAGGTGGAGGTCCGGAGGGGGTGAGGACCGCCTCACAAAGGATACTTTGGGCTGCCAAGACAACCCATCTGGGGTTCTGGCGGAGTCGCGGGGTTCGAGGACCACCTCTTCCTCCTAGCGAGCCCGCTTCCCCTTGGCCGCTGTCCTAGGCGACCTGGGAAGGAGGTGCCTGTTGTAGAAGGAATTAGCGGGACTCCACAACCAGAGACAGAGGCGACAGGGGGAGGAGACGAGGGCAGCTTGGCCTGGGGTCCTCGGTAGAGTGGTCTCTACACGAGGGGCCTAGGTGGCGGTACATCCTCAACCGAGAACAGAGATCCTGGTCCCTCCAGGAGAGGGAGGTGTGGGACGGTGTCAGGCGGAACTGGAGGCTGCCGCCCAGCGGTGTCGAAGCTGTTGCCAGAAAATGTGGGAGGTGTCCACATCTCTGTCAGCGTCGCGGAGAAGCCCTGCCACCCATCAGAGCACACCGTACAGCGACGTGGGTCGAATCTGTCGTCGTCCACGCACTGGGCATGGGCTGAACAGGCGGAATGGCCATCCTGATGGAACCTGGCCTAACACCTCAGGGCCGAGCAGGGCACCTTATGGAGCTGGGGATGAAAAAACAAACAGGAGAAATAAAACTCTGGGGCAGGGAAGAAAAAGGGACTGCAGACGTCCCTCTCTGCCACCAAAACCCGGGCCAGACAATGAAACCGAATAATGACTAGATGCGTGGGCCTGGACGAGAAAAAACACAAATAGGGGGTGGAAAAAGAGGGCCATCCACATGGGGAAAACCAAACAACGAAGCGACGCCCCTAGTGTGAAGCACCACACAAGAAGCAAAAAGAGGGGGAAAAGGGGCACTAAGAGTCGTAAACAGGGAAAAGCAAAATGCCTGAAAATGGCTGAAGCCAGGAAGGCGCTGGCAAAGCCAAACAACACGTTAACTAGCAAAACAACAACCCCCCCCCCCTTCCTAAATAACTAAGAAAAGAAAAACATCCTGGCAAACTGCTGACAACAACAAAAAAACAGATGGTGTAAAGAGCAATAGACAGACCAAAAACCGAAGTAGACGCTGAAGCAGGAAAAGAGTCTGGAACGTCTACCTACAGCAGTGAAACCAGGAAGAATGACCACCTGAATCTAACTCAGGTACACCGTGCACGGTGCAGGCAGTACTGAAAGGAGCTCTGCTGTGCAGGTACCCATTCTCTCAAGTTTGTAGTATTCCTTCTAGCTAGTAGCAGCCTAGACTGATCTAGATGTGTTACTGTTGGCCTTGTCACCTCCTAGGGTGATATCTTGAGGTCTAATGTAAGCAAGTGCACTAACGAAGATATTCTCACTAAAAAGATCGATATAAATATGGGCTTATACACGTGCAGTCCAGGGGGAGGTAAAATACTCAGGGGAACCAATCCGCTATTTGTAGCTATAGACGAGGAGCGGCCAGCTTAGCGTGGAAAGGGTATAGTTCTTGAATGTCTCAGTTTTATTCCTGACTTCCCCTCGTTTTCTCACCATGCAGCGAACTGATATTAATAAGTCTCGAATATTTATGTTTAAAGGGACAGACACCCCAACATAATCCTAACACTTAATGGAGAGTTACATGTCACTGCTTATACAGTAGATGACATGACACTAACACTAAATGTACACCCTCCCACACTTCCACCTGCTACAGTCAGCGTTGTCAATGCTAATCATTAATAGTCGTGAACCATGGGAGTATGAATCCATGTCTAAAGCATTCACTCCTCTAGTTTATAGGGTGTTTTACCCAGATTTGGACTTTCAAATATGTATAAAATAGTTCCTTTATATTATTGTTATTTAGGATATGTGCTGAATGTGGTAGATTCGCAAATCTAATGTCAAGATTTCGTGTTGTCAACCCTCATCTCTGAGTGTTGTGAACCACGGGAGTATGAACCTGCGTCTGAAGCATTCACTCGTGATGTGGAGTGGGGGATCGGGAGCCGGTGTGAGAGGAGGGTGACAGGCTAGTTGGGTGAGGGGGTGAGGAGGGTGGAGGTGAGGAGGGTAGGAGTGGAAGGTGGTAACAAGGTTGGGAGAGGGGCAAGGTAAAACATCTCCAGCTACAACCCAGTATTTATTAAGCACACTATTAATACGTAATAAAAAGAATAATGTGGTAGTGCAAATTAGTAAGTCTGGGCATTATCATAAGTGTGGTGTGAATATGTTTTATGTGAGGTTCTGTTCTGGTGACAGTGATTGCACAAAGCAAGAATGAGTAATAATAGCTCACAGCCAGTATGAGTGAATCATAGTATTAAGTGACAGTTTAACTTATTATATGCTTCTAAATAATATATTTTTTTGATTTGTTAACCACACAATTCCTCTATCCCACCTCCACTCCTACCCTAACCCCCCTAGTCCATCACCCTCCTCTCTCACCAGCCCCAGGTCCCCACTCAATGTCACAAACGAATACTTCGGATGCGGATTCATACTTCAGTGGTTCACAACTCTCGGAGACGAGGATTGACAACACTGACTGTAGCAGGTGGAGGTAATGGCAGCCTGATATAATATTAACCACCTTCGATGCAGCCGCCTTGGAGCCTCCCCTGCAGGACGCATGTCAACACCAACAACGGATCAAAGCTACATGAACAAGATCATGTGAGGACAAACTGAGACACCGAATAGATTAACAAAGACGTTTTATCGAGTTATAATATGCTGTGGATTCTCCTTGAAGAGTGCAAGCATGAGTGTGGACTAAGCCAGATGAGTTATTTGATTTATGACACCAGATAATAATATAATGGTTGCCCCTCATGTTCGAGGATGGCCAGCTCTTGGCCCACCTAGGCGTGAAAGTGTTGAAGGTGTAGAAGCTGTTACCTACACAACACCCACACCCTGTGTTAGCGAACTGTGTGATCCAGCGTCAAGGAATGACCCAAGAAGACCGGACAACTCGCCAACTGCACTGGCTAACCATTACCCGGAAACACGATCCACAAATCAATTAACATCCAGACTACCAATTATTGCTGGGAGACAGAGGCAAATGGCATAAAAGAAAAACTTGCCCATATTTTCACTCTACCCAGGATCGAACCTGGGTGAAGCGAGCATGCTAACCGTTACACCATAGGTCGCCCTCCATAACGGAAAAGAGGCAACACAAGAATTTCACGCTAATATTTTCAAGAATTTCAAACTGATTCAAACACTGCTAGTTCTCCGACCCTCAAGAACCTCACAACACTTAACCAGCAGGGTAATATTAGTTTTCTTGGATGCAGGTGCTATCAGCATGGCGGCTCGACCATAAATCCAACTTAAAAAAAGAAGTAAAAAAAATTCCTCGGTGAGAAGCTCAACGAGAGGTTTGTGGTTCTTTAAGTCCTCGTTCACAATAGCGGTTTTTTTCTAGTTTTTCTCGCTTGACAAAATATACGCGAGTCAGTTTAACTCCATCTCTTCATGATGGAGAATCCCAAAACACAAGTAACTTTTGCATTTCAATTATCAGTAGCTTTGTATCTACCTGTACTTGGTCTCCCATTATGTTTTCCTGAAACATTTTTATATACAATTCTCATTGTCGGTATCCATCGGAATTTATAGGCTAAAAAGAGATAAAAAGATATGCTTATAATGTAGTGCATAATATATAAACTATATAGTTAAAGATATTTACAAGTGATTGTGGGCCCTTCGTGCCCGTTGGCGAGTCTGGTGGTACAGTTTACGAGGTGTGAAAGTTCGAACTCTCATGCTTCGCTCGCGCGCAACCCTTGTCCGGCTGACAGCAAACAGGGACATCGCTTTCCAGATGGTCCTGGTTGTTATAATCATGGTCGTGGTTGTTATAATCATGGTCGTGGTTGTTATAATCATGGTCGTGGTTATTATAATCATGGTCGTGGTTGATATAATCATGGTCGTGGTTGTTATAATCATGGTCGTGGCTGTTACAATCATGGTCGTGGTTGTTTAATCATGGTCGTGGTTGTTATAAAAATGGTCGTGGTTGTTATAATCGTAGTCGTGGGTGATACAATCATTGTCGTGGTTGTTATATTCATGGTTGTGCTTGTTATAATCATGGTCGTGGTTGTTATAATCATGTTCCTGGTTTTTATAATCATGGTCGTGGTTGTTACAATCATAGTCGTGGTTGTTATAATCATGGTCCTGGTTGATATAATCATAGTCGTGGTTGTTATAATCATGGTCGTGGTTGTTATAATCATGGTCGTGGTTGTTATAATCATGGTCGTGGTTGTTATAATCATGGTCGTGGTTGTTATGATCATTGTCGTGGTTGTTATGATCATAGTCGTGGTTGTTATAATCATGTTCGTGGTAGTTATAATCATGGCCGTGGTTGTTATAATCATGGACGTAGTTAATATAATCATGGTCGTGGTTGTTATAATCATGGTCGGGTTGTTATAATCATGGTCGTGGTTGTTATAATCATGGTCGTGGTTGTTATAATCATGGACGTAGTTATTATATCATGGTTGGTTGTTATAATCATGGTCGTGGGTGTTATAATATGGTCGTGGTTGTTATAATCATGGACGTGGTTGTTATAATCATGGTCGTGGTTGTTATAATCATGGTCGTGGTTGTTATGATCATTGTCGTGGTTTATGATCATAGTCGTGGTGTTGTTATAATCATGTTCGTGGTTGTTATAATCATGGTCGTGGTTGATATAATCATTGTCGTGGTTGTTATAATCATGGTCGTGGTTGTTATAATCGTGGTCGTGGTTGTTATAATCATGGTCGTGGTTGTTATAATCATGGACGTAGTTAATATAATCATGGTCGTGGTTGTTATAATCATGGTCGTGGTTGTTATAATCATGGTCGTGGTTGTTATAATCATGGTCGTGGTTGTTATAATCATGGACGTAGTTATTATAATCATGGTCGTGGTTGTTATAATCATGGTCGTGGGTGTTATAATCATGGTCGTGGTTGTTATAATCATGGACGTGGTTGTTATAATCATGGTCGTGGTTGTTATAATCATGGTCGTTATACAGGAGAGAGAACACAAACACCTGTATAGTTTGTAGGTTCGGTTTACTGGATAAAGTATGGCACACAAGGATGGATAACACCTGCTCTAGCTAAGGTCTGGTCAACTACTACTTAGACGACGTGTAATAGTGATACGTGCTTGGCTTCCATACGTCGCCAGGCACATTAATTAAGCGTGGCTGGGATGTAAATGCGTAACATTGCCACGCTGCTAGCTAAGGCTGAATAATGTAAATGGAGCACATACATATGCCATACATAATATAATCCAGCATACATAATATACATACACCTCCTCCCCCTATACGCTCATAGCAAAGTCTTGAGCGGACCTCTTCTTCTGGATCCGTTCTGAGCGTCGAGGGACACCATCACTGGGAAGGAGTGTGGGACTCAACACTGGTGGCGGGGCCAGCAGAGGCAGTGTTACGGGGCGGAAAACGGCGGTTCCTCCGCCACACGCGACCACTGGGTAACCGCACCTGGTAGTCCGTGACCTGCCGAGACCCGCCCAGCTACTGCGCTGATACAACGCGAGAGGTCGGGTCCTGAACACGGACAGGTACCGACACTCGGCAGGGGAGAAGGGTGGGCGTGGTCGTTGTAGCGGGCGACGACGTCACGAACGCACGTTCGGCAGCTCGGCGATCCACAATCCTCTGTCTTAGCCTGCCTCCTTGGAAGAGATTGAGGTGAGCAAGGGACACAAAACGAAGGGGGCGCCCATACAAAAGGAAACCTGGGCAGGGCGTCCGGTGTAGTTAGGTGTGTTGCGGAGTTCAAGAGGGCCCCAGTCAGAAGCCTCGCAGTCAATATTCCCAAAGGGCCACCTTAAGGATGAGGTGCTTCAGAGATTTGACAGCAGCCTCAGCGTGGCCGTTGGACTGCGGGTAATGGGGCGATGACAGCATGCGGACTTCCATCGGTCAAGGAACGCCGTAAAGTCGGCTTGTGAACTGAGGCCCTCCGTCGGTTGCAGGCGTAGAAATTTCCCACGTCACGGGGAAGTAGTATGGCGGAACTTGCTGATAGTGGCAGCAGACGTCGTGTCATTACCGCCCTTGATGACAACCGGCCCAACCAGAGACGGTCGACGATAACCAGGAAGACTTTCTGACTTTACAGAAAAAGTCGGCCGACACAGACTCAAGGGCAGGTGGGGTTGTCGTCACTCATGAAGGAGTACCTGCTGCTGGCTGGGTTGTAATGCGGCGGCAGGGCTTACCTGGGGACAGCATTAGGAGGTGTCAGGGTCGATGCCAGGCCGGAACACGAATCCTTCGTGCCGTCGTTTGGTGGCCTCAGCTCCACGGTGACTGTCGTGAGAGAGCAGGCCCAAAGGCGTGGGGACGTGATGCAGCGGGACAACGCTACCGAAGTGTCACTGGCCAGAGGAAGCAGGGTAGGGCGGCAGCAGGGGTAGTTGCTGCTCGCTTCGATGCACCCTGTTGGCGTAATTTATCGAGAATCGGTGTTGGGGAAGTCCTGGGAGATGATGGCCAACTCTTGACCAATGCTCTGTATGGGACAGCAAGGAGTCAGGACACCATTATGCGTCAATCGGGCTGGCGACCTGTTAGCAAGGTGACATGTGCATAAGTAAGACAGGGCAGGGTCATCTATTATGCATCTGCCATAAAGCGGAGATCATGGGGCGGTCTAGATCGCGGAGAGAGCCCCAAAGCATTGCCGTCTGGGGACCGATGGCTATAGCATCAGCGCCGGTGTCCGGACAACATCTCTGGAGACGGGATGACTGCAGTGGGTCACAATGTGCTGAGAGAACTTTGGTCCTGGGTTGAAATTACACCCTCCTAAAATGGGTCAGGAGCTTTGTCCAGGGTCAGTGATGCCTCTGATTTGGCGACCTGTGGGCGGCCCTCACTGGTAGAAGGGCACCGAAGCTTCCGCCGACGCTGACCCGCGCGGGTTCGTGGGTAGGGCAACACTTGTCATAGTGGCCCAGACGACCCACACCTTGCACTGTACGTATAGCTGGGCACCACACTGTGACGACCAGTGGCCCATGGGTCCACCAACTGTTGCCTGAGTGAACTGAGCAGCTGGACACACCTGTGTTCCGTGCTGCTTACACGGTGTTACCAAATGAACTGGGCGTGGACGTGGTGGGCGAAGCGTGGGAGCAGACTTCTTGTCATGCCCCACATGCCAGGAAACAGCGCGTACAGCTGTGGGAGCTCGGATGGCAGAGGTGGCACACCTGGCAGCCTCATAAAGACGACATATCGTCATACATCCTGAAGAAGAGGAGAGAATCAGGGAGGTGGGGCGTTGGACAAGTTCCTCGTCCTTAACACCCATCAGGATCACCTGCTTCAACTGGGTCTCCTCACTGCTGGTGGTGGCCTAAACATATATCTACTGCCTCTTCCCGAGGGCGTCCACAAAAGCGTCAAAAGACCACCCTCCATCTGTCTGCAGCTAAGCAATTCCCTCCTGCGCAAACTTCATTCTGCTGTCTTTGATGTTGCCGTTGTGGGAACGTCCATTTCCCTCACAGACAGCAGAAAGAGGTTGGGGGGTACCTGCAACGTATGTTCTGGAACACGCTGAACCAAGGACAGTATACGCAGCTGGATGGGTTGATTTGACTGTGACAAACTCTGGAATCCACCATTGTAGCATAATCAGTCCACCGCCACCGCCATTCGCGAAAAGATCTGGAAATTTATCAGGCTCCAAGATGGGCGGTGTTTGTTTCTACTTTAGAGTGGGAGCTGGGGGCGTGAAGGAAGCATGGATGATGTCTGGTCGTTAAGTACCGAAGTGTTTAGAGCCAGGGCTTGGTTAACAGTGAGGCGGAATATCAGGCTTCAAACCGTGCACTGTCTTCCATTCTCCGTTGGTGGTCTCGTTCTGCCTCTGCTTGCGCTATAATAACCATCCATAGCGTCTGTGAGCTTCATCCTCGCGTCTCTCATCTCTCATAAACTTCATTAAGGCAATTATCTCTGGAGATAACGCTGAATGTTGAAATTGAAGGGCTGCGCGATGTTGTGGGGAGCTGGGGCCGGCCTGGTCATCCGTCTCACGGGGAACCCTCATCCGCTTGACTCATCCAGGCGCTGGGTCCACGGCTGCAGCAGGCATGAAGTTCTTCTTCTCTGTGTACTGTCTTAAATCAGTGTTGACCGGTCAGCCCGTCGTATCAACAAGATTTCGAACCAAAAATTTATTAAATACACAGATAAATGGGTTATATAAGAGTATATATAAGAAACCGCGCGGTCAACCAGAAGTGTTAGTACGTGTAATGTGTGTGTCTAAGAGGCGTCTCGCCCCCAGCTGTGAGGGGTGGAGGCGGCGCGCTGTGAGGAGGGGGTGGAGATAGGGTAGCTCAGTCGCTCTCTGTAAGCGTCCAGAAGGAGGTGCGCTGAGCTCTACAAATGCCCAGAACATGCCGTATACCTTGAAATCCGTTCGAACAAAGTCACACATGAATGGCACGAAACACAAATCACTAAACACTTCTGAAAATACTGTCACTATTTTCTCTCCAAGTTGCGAAATTCTTCGAGGGATGACAGCAAGTTGACTGAGCTGAGGATCCATCAGTAGCTTTCCTAAACTTGCACTAATCACTCCTTGTAATCCCAGTAAAACTCACCTTTAATATATTTGAATCTGTTCTGGGTAATAAGTTCTATATACGGGAGAACACAAACACCTGTATAGTTTTGTAGGTTCAGTTTACTGGATAAGAGTATGTACACAGAGTGGATAGCACTGCTCCTAGCTAAGGTCTGGTCAACTACCACTTAGACGACGTATGGCCAAATTGATACATTAGCAGCTTCGCCACCGTCGCCAGGCACAATAATTAAGCGTGTGGGATATGGTAATAACATTGCCACACGCTGTAAGCTGAGCTGAATAAATATAAATGGAGCACGCCATAATATACATACATAATACATATTCAGCATACATAATATACATACAATAATCATGATGAATTTTGTTGTTATAATAATGGTCATGGTTTTTATAATAATAGAGTTGTTGTTATATTCATGGTCGTGCTTGTTATAATCGTAGTTGTTGCTTGTTATAATCATGAGGTGGTGGTTATTTATAATCACAGTCGTATTAGTTGTTATAAACATAGTCGTGGTTGTTATAATCATGGTCGTCAGTGTTATGAGTCATGGTGCGTGGTTGATATAATCATATTCGTTATTGTTATAATCATAGTCATAGTTTTTGCTAAATCGTGGTCGTGGTTTTTATATTCAGATCGTAGTTATGGTCATAAGTCGTGGATTTGTTATAATCATGATCGTTAGTGTAATAATCATAGTCATAGTTATTTATAGTCATGGTCGTGGTTGTTATAATCATGGTCGTTTTTTATTATACGATAGTCCGGAGTTTGTTATAATCATAGTCGTTGTTGTTACCAATCATAGTCGTGGTTGTTTTACATCATGGTCGTTGTTGTTATAATCATTTGTGTGGTAGTTATAATCATAGTCGTGGTTGTTATAATCATAGTCATTGTTGTTATAAGCATCGTCGTGGTTGTTATAATCATGGTCGTGGTTGTTATAATCATGGTCATACTTATTATAATCATGGTCATGCTTGTTATAATCATGGTCCTGGTTATTTATAATCATAGTCGTGGTTGTTATAATCATGGTCGTGATTATTATAATCTAAGTCGTGGTTGTTATAATCTAGTCGTGGTTTGTTATAATCATGATTAAATGGTTGTTATAATCATGGTATTTATTTATAATCATAGTCGTGGTTTGTTTTAATCATGGTCGTGAGTGTTATAATCGTGGCCATGGTTGTTATAATCATGGTCGTTGTTGTTATAATAATGGTCATGGTTATTATAATAATAGTCGTTGTTGTTATATTCATGGTCGTGCTTGTTATAATCATGGTCGTGCTTGTTATAATCTAATTAGGTGGTTGTTATAATCACAGTCGTTGTTGTTATAATCATAGTCGTGGTTGTTATAATCATGGTCGTCAGTGTTATCGTCATTGGTCGTGGTTGATATAATCATATTCGTTGTTGTTATAATCATAGTCATGGTTGTTATAATCGTGGTCGTGGTTTTTATTTTTGATAGGTGGTTATGGTCATAGTCGTGGTTATTATAATCATGATCATGGTGTAATAATCATAGTCATGGTTGTTATACTCATGGTCGTGGTTTATTTATAATCATGATCGTGGTTGTTATACTCATGGTCTGGTTGTTATAATCATGGGTCGTTGTTGTTATAATCATAGTCGTAGTTTGTTTTATCATAGTCGTTATTTGTTATATTGTCGTGGTGAGGTTTATAATCATAGTCGTGGTTGTTATAATCATGGATGTTGTATAATCATCGTCGTGGTTGTTATAATCATGGTCTAGTTATTTATAATCATGGTCGTACTTATTATAATCATGGTCGTGGTTATAATCATGGTCCTGGTTGATATAATCATGGTCGTGGTTTTTATTGTCATGGTTGATTATAATCTGATTGGTTGTTATAATCATGGTCGTAGTTGTTATAATCATGAGTCGTGGTTGTTATAATCATAGTCGTGGTTGTTATAATCTATTTATATTATTTATTT
>NW_024711292.1:18033682-18186597 GCF_018991925.1 Homarus americanus
TTGTTATAATTATGATCGTAGTTGTATAATCATGAGGTCGTGGTTGATATAAATCGCAGTCGTGATTTGCTAAAATCATGGCCGTGGTTGTCATAATCATAGCCGTGATTGTTAAAATCATAGTCGTAGTTTATTTATAATAATCATAGTCGTGGTTGTTATAATCCTTGGTCGTGGTTGTTATAATCATGGTCATTGGTTGTTGTAATCATAGTCAAGTGGTTGTTTAATCGCCGAATTCGTGGTTGACATAATCATGGTCGTGGTTGTATAATCCGTGGGTCGTGGTTGTTATTATGTAGTCGTGGTTGTTATAATCAGGTTCGTAAGTTTTGACGCAATCATAGTCGTGGTTGTTATAATCATGGTGCGGATGTTTATAATGTAGGTCAGGTTATTTATATTCTGGTCTGGTTATTTATGATCATAGTCGTGGTTCTTATAATCATAATTGTTGTTGTTATAATCATGGTGTCGTAGTTTGACATAATCATGGTCGTGGTTGTTACAATCATGGTCGTGGTTATAATATTCTTGGTCGTGGTTGTTATAATCATGGTCGTAGTTGTTCATATATTAGTCATAGTTTGTTATAATCGCCAGATGCGTTGTTGATATAATCATGAATAAATGATTTATTTATAATCATGGTCGTGGTTGTTATAATCATGGTCGTGGTTGTTATAATCATGGTCGTTGTTGATATAATCATGGTCGTGGTTGTTATAATCATGGTCGTCAATTGTTATAATCATAGTCGTAGTTATTTATAATCATGGTCGTGGTTATTTATAATCATGGTCCATTAGCTGTTATAATCATGGTCGTGGTTGTTATAATCATGGTCGTGGTTATTATAATCATGGTCGTGGTTATTTGTAATCATAGTCGTGGTTATTATAATCATGGTCGTGGTTATTATAATCCATAGCAATTCGTATTGTACAATAGTTTGTGATTTGTTTAATGTGGTCGTGGTTGCTATAAAAATGAATTAAGTAGTTTGTTGTAAATAAGTAGTCGTGGGTGATACAATCATTATCGTAAGTTGTTATGATATTCATGGTTGTGCTTGTTTAATCATGGTCGTGGTTATTATAATCATGGAGTGGTGGTTTAACATAAATCGCATTAAATGATTTGTTATGATCATTGTCTGTTGGTTGAGTCAGGATCATGGTCGTGGTTGTTATATAATCATGTTGTGGTTTATAATCATGTTCGTGGTTCATTATAATCACGGCCGTGGTTGATTATAATCATGGTCGTGGTTGTGGTTATAATCATGGTCGTGGTTATTTATAATCATGGTCGTGGTTATTTATAATCATGGACATAGTTATTATATTCGTAGTTATTGGTTATTGTAATCATGGCCGTGGTTATTTATAATCATGGTCGTGGTTATTTATAATCTATGGTCGTAGTTGTTTAATCATGGTCGTGGTTATTTATAATCATGAATAAATGGTTATTTAATATCATGAATTGACAGTTTGTTATTATCATGGTCATTAGTTGTTATAATCATAGGCGTGGTTATTATAATCATGGTCGTAGCGTATAATCCTAGTCGTGATTGTTATAATCATGGTCGTGGTTGTTATTATCATAGTCGTGGTTATTTATAATCTAGTCGTGATTATTTATAATCATGAATTAATTGTTGTGTAATCATAATTGTGGTTATTACATGTGATTCATTGGTTGCTAAAATCATAGCCGTGGTTTGTCACCGTCATAGCCGTTATTGTTATAATCATAGTCGTGGTTGTTATAATCATAGTCATCTGGTTACTCACAATGCATTCGTGGTTATTTATAATCATGGTCGTGGTTGTTATAATCATAGTCATTGGATGTTTTAATCATGGTCGTGGTTGTTTATAATCATGGTCGTGGTTGTTATAATCATGGTCGTGGTTGTTATTATCATGGTCATTGATTTGTTATAATCAGGTTAAATTAGTTGTTATAATGTAGTCGTGGTTGTTATAATCATGGTCGTGGTAGTTATAGTCATAATCGTGGTTTTCAAATCGTCGTAATTGGTTATAATAATCGTCGTGGTTGTTATAATCATGGTCGTGGATTTATTTAAATCATGGTCGTGTTTATTATAATCATAGTTGTGGTTCTTATGGTCATAGTCGTGGTTGTTATATTCGCCCGGGTCGTGCTTGTTATATGGTCGCGGTTGTTATAATCATAGTCGTGGTTGTATAATCATGGCCGTGGTTTATTATAATCCTTAGCCGTGATTGTTGTAATCCTTAGTCATTGGTTATTTATAATCATTGTCGTGGTTAGTCCTGTCGATCGTGGTTGCTATAATCCTTATTGTGGTTTTTAATCATGGTCGTGATTTGTTATAATCATAGTCGTGGTTATTGTATCATGGTCGTGATTATTTATAATCATGGTCGTGGTTATTTATAATCTATAGTCGTGGTAGTTACATCCACAAGTGTGATTATTTATAATCGCATGGTCGTTGTTATTATATTCGCGATTCCGTGGTTTGATATAATAACAGTCGTGGTTGCTAAAATCATAGCGTGGTTATCATAATCATATGCGTAATTGGTATAATCCTAGTCAATGGTTATTATAATCATAGTCGTGGTTATTTATAATCATGGAGTGTGAGTTTATTTATAATCATGGTCGTGGTTGTTATAATCTAAATCGTGGTTGTTTTAATCATAGGTCGTGGTTGTTATAATCATGAGATAAATGGTTGTTATAATCATGGTGTTGGTTGTTATTATCCTTGGTCGTGGTTGTTATAATCTGGTTCATTAGTTTATTGCCGTCATAGTCCGTGGATGTTAATCATGGTCGTATTAGTTATGATCGCCAGTCGTGGTTTTCCAAATCGTCATCGTAGTTTGTTATAATCTCATCGTCATAGTTTAATTTATAACCATGGTCGTGGTTATTAAAATCATGGTCATTTTATTTATAATCATAGTTATTAGTTCTTATGGTCATAGTCGTAGTTTGTTATATTCATGGTCGTGCTTATAAATCATAGTCGCGGTTGTTATAATTATGGTCGTGGTTGTTATAATAATAGTCGTGGTTGTTATAATTATGGTCGTGGTTGTGCCGTAAAAAATAGTCATTGGTTATAATCCTTGGTCGTGGTTGGGCATAATCATGGTCGTGGTTGTTATAATCCTTGGTCGTATGAATTGTTAAAACAATGGCGTTAGTGGTTATTTCAATCATAGTCGTGATTTGTCATAATCATGATCAATGATTTGCTATATTCATGGTCGTGCTTGTTATATTCATGGCCCATTGTATCATAATCATAGTCGTGATTGTTATAATCATGGTCGTGATATGATTCCTTAATCATAGTCGTGGTTATTATAATTATAGTCGTGGTTATTATAATCATGGTCGTGGTTGATACAATCCCAGTCATTAGTTGCTTGCTAAAATCATGGCCGTGGTTTATCCTGTCCTTAGCCGTCATTTATTTATAATCTTAGTGAATTTATTTAATTACAATCATAGTCGTGGTTGTTATAATCATGGTCGTGGATTTGTTATAATCATGGTCGTGGTTGTTGTCATCATAGTCGTGGTTGTTTTGATATTGTGGATTTGTTATAATCATGGTCGTAGTTGTTGTAATCATGGTCGTGGTTATTTATTATCATGGTCGTGGTTGTTATAATCAGGTTCGTGGTTGTATAATCCAAAGATATGGTTGTTATAATCATGGTCATTAGTTTGTTATAATCATGGTCATGGTTGTTATATTCATAGTCGTGGTTATTTATAATCATAGTCGGTTCTTATAATCATGGTCGTTGTTATTTATAATGCTTTGCGTTATTTAGTTGTTATAATAATGGTCGTGGTTATTTACAATCATGGTCGTGGTTACTTAATATTCATGGTTAATGGTTGTTATAATCATAGTTGTAGTTGTTGCATAATCCTTGGTCGTGGTTGTTATAATCGCTAGTATTAAGTTGTTATAATGACAGTCGTGGATTTGTTATAATTATGGTCGTTGTTGATATAATCATGGTCGTGGTTGTTATAATCATGGTCGTGGTTATTTATAATCGCGATCGGTAGTTTATTTATAATCATGGTCGACGGTTGTTATAATCATGGTCGTGGCTGTTATAATCATGAATTAAGTAGTTGTTATAATCATGGTACCGTGGTTGTTATAATCATGAGTAGGTAGTTATTATGATATGATAGTTGTTATAATGTGGTCATAGCTGTTATAATAATAAGTTGTGGTTGTTTAATCATGGTCATTAGTTTACTATAAAAATGGTCGTGGTTGTTATAATCGTGCGTCGTCGTTGATACAATCATTATCGTGGTTTTGTTATATTTATGGTTGTGCTTGTTATAATCATGGTCGCGGTTGTTATAATCATGAATAAATTGGTTGTTATAGTATGGTCATTGGTTGTTATGATCATTATACGTGGTTGAGTAGGATCATAGTCGTGGTTGTTATAATCATGTTAAGTAGTTGTAAATGTATTTCGTAGTTCATTAATCATGGCCATTATAATCATAATGGTCGTGGTTGTTATAATCATGGTCGTTATTATAATCATGGTCGTGGTTACCAATCGCTGGACGTAGTTAATATAATCTGTTCGTGGTTATTATAATCATGGCCGTGGTTATTTATAATCATAGGTCGTGGTTATTTATAATCATGGTCGTGGTTGTTTACTCATGGTCATTGGTTGTTATAATCATGGTCGTGGTTATTATTATCATGGTCGTGGTTGTTATCATGGTCGTGGTTGTTATAATCATGAACGTGGTTGTTATAATCGGACGTGGCTGTTATAATCCTAGTCGTGATTGTTATAATCATGGTCGTGGTTATTTATTATCATGGTCGTGGTTTATTTATAATCCTAGTCGTGATTGTTATGTTGTTATGATCATTGTCGTGGTTGTTTATGATCATAGTCGTGGTTGTTATAATCATGTTCGTGGTTGTTATAATCATGGTCGTGGTTGATATAATCATTGTCGTGGTTGTTATAATCATGGTCGTGGTTGTTATAATCGTGGTCGTGGTTGTTATAATCATGGTCGTGGTTGTTATAATCATGGACGTAGTTAATATAATCATGGTCGTGGTTGTTATAATCATGGTCGTGGTTGTTATAATCATGGTCGTGGTTGTTATAATCATGGTCGTGGTTGTTATAATCATGGACGTAGTTATTATAATCATGGTCGTTTGTTATAATCATGGTCGTGTGTTTAATAATCATGGTCGTGGTTGTTATAATCATGGACGTGGTTGTTATAATCATGGTATTGGTTGTTATAATCATGGTCGTGGTTGTTATGATCATTGTCGTGGTTGTTATGATCATAGTCGTGGTTGTTATAATCATGTTCGTGGTTGTTATAATCTGGTCGTGGTTGATATAATCATTGTCGTGGTTGTTATAATCATGGTCGTGGTTGTTATAATCGTGGTCTGGTTGTTATAATCATGGTCAGGTTGTTATAATTATGGTCCTGGTTGTTATAATATGGTCGTGATTGTTACAATAAGGTCAATACTAAGACACAGGTAGAAAAACCGCGAATCTTTAATATCAATAAACCCAGATTAACCTCACCTAATCAACAGGAATAGAGACCATTAGGATTGTACCACGAATACCGATTTATTGCACACTGGATTAATAACAAAATATTTAATCACATTTCCAATAGCTAATGTCTTACGGATACTGTAAGTATCTAGTATACTGCAAGTGATCGTGGGCCCTTCGTGCCAGGTGCCGAGTCGGGTGGTACAGTTTATCGAGGCGTGAAAGTTCGAATGCTCATGCTTGGCTAGCGTGCAACCGTTGTCCGGCTGACAGCGTACAGTGACATCGTTTTCTAGATGGTCGTGCTTGTTATAATCATGGTCGTGGTTGTTATAATCATGGTCGTAGTTGTTATACTTATGAGCGTGGTTGTTAAAATCATAGTCGTGGTTGTATGGTCGTGGTTGTTATAATAATAGTCGTGGTTATTATAATTATGGTCGTGGTTGTTATAATAATAGTCGTGGTTATTTATAATCATGAATTAAATTGGTTGATATAATCATGGTCGTGGTTGTTATAATCATGGTCGTGGTTATTAAAACAATGGTGGTGGATTTATTTATAATCATAATTAAATTAGTTTGTCATAATCATGATCGTGGTTATTATATTCATCAGTCGTGCTTGTTATATTCATGGCCGTGCTTATCATAATCATAGTCGATTGTTATAATCATGATTGTGATGATTTGTAATCATAGTCCGTGGTTATTTATAATTATGATCGTAGTTGTTATAATCATGGTCGTGGTTGATATAATCCCAGTCGTAGTTGCTAAAATCATGGCCGTGGTTGTCATAATCATAGCATCTTCATTATTTATAATCTTAAGTACGTTGTTGTTACAATCATAGTCATGGTTATTTATAAAAATAGCTGGTCGTGGTTATTTATAATCATGGTCGTGGTTATTTATAATCATAGTCGTGGTTGTTTTTAATCCATGGTCGTGGTTGTTTGCATAAATATTGGTCATTGGTTATAATCATGGTCGTGGTTGTATTATCATGGTATTGGTTGTTATAGTAAGGTTTGATAGTTATCAAAGTCGTGGTTGTTATAATCGTAGTCGTGGTTGTTATAATCATGGTATGGTTGTTATATTCATAGTAAATTAGTTGTTGCAATCATAGTCAATGGTTCTTATAATCATGGTCGTTATTTGTTATAATCATGGTCGTAATTTATTTATAATAATGGTCATTAGTTATTTACAATCATGAATGCGTTTTGTAATATTCATGGTCGTGGTTTATTTATAATCATAGTTGTAGTTTATTATAATCATGGTCGTGGTTGTTACAATCATAGTCGTGCGGTTGTTATATTAATGACAGTCGTGATTTATTTATAAATTATGATGTTTGTTGATATAATCATACAGGTCGTGGTTGTAAATGTGAATTAATGGTTTGTTGCAATCCTTGATCGTAGTTATTATAATCATGAATTAAATGATTTATTTATAATCATGGTCGTAGCTGTTATAATCATGGTCGTGGTTGTTATAATCATGGTCGTGGTTGTTATAATCATGAATTATTGGTTATTATAATCATGGTCGTGGTTGTTATATATTAATCATGGTCATGGCTGTTATAATAATGGATTTAATGGTTTGTTTAATCATGGTCGTGGTTGCTGCTAAAATGGTCGTGGTTATTTATAATCGTAGTCATGGGTGATACAATCATTATCGTGGTTGTTATATTCATGGTTGTGCTTGTTATAATCATGGTCGCGGTTGTTATAATCATGGTCGTGGTTGTTATAATCATGGTCGTAGTTGTTATAGTCATTGTGTCGTGGTTGAGTAGGATCATAGTCGTGGTTATTTATAATCATGTTCGTGGTTTATTATAATCATGTTCAGTGATTTGTTATAATCATAGCGTGGTTGTTATAATCATGGTCGTGGTTGTTATAATCATGGTCGTGTTGTTATAATCATGGTCGTGGTTATTTATAATCATGGACGTAGTTATTATAATGTGTTCGTAGTTTATTTATAATCATGGCCGTGAATTCTATTTATATCGTAATCATGGTCGTGGTTGTTGCGAAATCATGGTCGTAGTTGTTTTTGCTCCATGGTCGTGGTTATTGCATAATCATGGTCGTGGTTGTTATTATCATGGTCGTGGTTGTTATTATCATGGTCGTGGTTGTTATAATCATAGGCGTGGTTGTTATAATCATAGGACGTGGCTGTTATAATCCTAGTCGTGATTGTTATAATCTGTGGTCGTGGTTGTTATTATCGCCAATTAAGTAAGTTGTTATAATCCTAGTCGTGAATTGTATAATCATGGTCGTTGTTGTTATAATCATGGTCGTGGATTTGATATAATAACAGTGTGATTTACTAAAATCATGGCCCGTGGTTGTCATAATCTTAGCCGTTATTATTTATAATCATAGTCGTGGTTGTTATAATCAAGAGTCGTGGTTGTTATAATCATGGTCGTAGTTTATTATAATCTGTAGTCGTGGTTGTTATAATCATAGTCATTAGTTGTTTAATCGCCAGATCGTGTTTAATCATGGTCGTGGTTGTTATAATCATGGTCGTGATTGTTATTATCATGGTCGTGGTTATTATAATCGGGTTCGTGGTTATTTATAATCATAGTCGTGGTTGTTATAATCCTTGGTCGTGGTAGTTATGATCATAATTAAATTAGTTTTCAAATCGTCGTCGTGGTGGTTATAATCATCGTCGTGGTTGTTATAATCATGGTATTAGTAGTTAAAATCATGGTCGTGTTTTGTTATAATCATAGTTGGTTTATAATTCATAGTCGTGATTTGTTATATTCCATGAGTCGTGCTTGTTATAATCATAATTACTTGATTGTTATAATCCCGGTCGTGTAGTAGTTATGATCATAGTCGTGGTTGTTAAATCATCGTCGTGGTTGTTATAATCATGGTCGTAGTTTGTTATAATCATAGTCGTAGTTGTTATAATCACATAGTCGTGGTTATTTATAATCATGGCCGTGGTTGTTATAATCATGGCCGTGATTGTTATAATCATAGTCGTAGTTGTTATAATCATTGTCGTGGTTGATATAATCACAGTCGTGGTTTTTATAATCATGGCCGTGGTTGTTTTTAATCATGGTCGTGGTTGTTATAATCATAGTCGTGGTTGTTATTATCATGGTCGTACAGTTGTTATAATCATGATTAAGTAGTTGTTATAATCATGGTCGTAAGTAGTTATAATCCTAGTCGTGATTATTTATAATCATGGTCGTTGTTATTATATTCATGATTAAGTAGAGACTATAATGGCAGTCATTGGTTCCCGCTAAAATCATGGCCGTGGTTGTCGCAATATAGCCGTGATTGTTATAATCTAGTCGTGGTTGTTATAATCATAGTCGTGGTTGTTATAATCTTAGTCGTGGTTGTTATAATCATGGTCGTGGTTATTTATAATCATAGTCATTGGTTGAACATCATGAATTCGTGGTTATTTATAATCATGGTCGTGGTTGTTATAATCATGGTCGTGGTTGTTATTATCATGGTCGTGGTTTATTTATAATCCAGGTTCGTGGTTGTTATAATCATAGTCGTGGATGTTATAATCATGAACCGTGGTAGTTATGATCATGATGCGTGGTTTTCAAATCGTCGTCCGTGGTTGTTATAATCATCGTCGTGGTTATTTATAATCATGGTCGTGGTTGTTAAAATCATGGTCGTGTTTATAATCATAGTTGTGGTTCTTATAGTCATAGTCATTATTGGTTGTTATATTCATGGTCGTGCTTGTTATAATCATAGTCATGATTTATATTCACGGTCGTGGTAGTTTATGATCATGGTAGTAGTTTGTTAAATCATCGTCGTAGTTGGTATAATCATGATTAAATGGTTATTATAATCATGGTCGTAAGTTATTATAATCATAGTCGTGGTTGTTATAATCATGGCCGTGGTTATTATAATCATAGCCGTGATTGTTATAATCTTGGTATTGGTTGTTATAATCATTGTCGTGGTTGATATAATCACAGTCGTAGTTGCTATAATCATGGCCGTGGTTGTTTTTAATCATGGTCGTGGTTGGTATAATCATAGTCGTGGTTATTTATAATCATGAGGTCATTGGTTGTTATTATCATGGTCGTGGTTGTTATAATCACGAATGCGTGGTTGTTATAATAATCATGGTCGTGGTTATTTATAATCATGGTCGTGGTTGTTATATTCATGGTCATTAGTTGTTTGCAATCTTAGTCGTAGTTGTTATAATCATGAGATAAGTAGTTATTATAATCATGGTGCATTGAGTTATTTATAATCATGGTCGTGATTGTTATAATCATAGTCGTGGTTATTTATAATCATAGTCGTAGTTTGTTATATTCGCCAGTTTGTGCTTGATATAATCCTTGGTCGTGGTTGTTATAATGGTCGTGGTTTATTTATAATCATAGTCGTGGTTGTTATGATCATTATGCATTAGTTGAGTAGGATCGCATAGTCGTGGTTATTTATAATCATGTTCGTAGTTGATATAATCATGTTTCGTTGTTGTTGTTATAATCATGGCGTGGTTGTTATAATCATGGTCGTGGTTATTCTATAATCATGGTCGTGGTTATTTGCAATCGTAGTTAAGTGATTGTTATAATCATGGACGTAGTTATTATAATCATGTTACGTGGTTGTTATAATCATGCGTGGTTTGATATAATCATGAATTAAGTGGTTGTTATAATCATGGTCGTGGTTGTTTTAATCATGAATAAGTAGTTATTTATAATCATGGTCGTGGTTATTATTATCATAAGATAGTAGTTTATTTATTATCATGGTCGTAGTTATTTATAATCATAGACGTGGTTGTTATAATCATGGTCGTGGCTATTTATAATCCTAGTCGTGAGTTGTTATAATCATGGTCGTGGTTATTTATTATCATGGTCGTGGTTATTTATAATCCTAGTCTAAATGATTGTTATAATCATGGTCGTTGTTATAATCATGGTCGTGGTTGGCCATAATCATAGCCGTGATTGTTATAATCATAGTCAGTGGTTATTTATAATCATAGTCGTAGTTGTAATAATCATGGTCGTGGTTGTTATAATCATGGTCGTGGTTGTTATAATCATAGTCGTAGTTGTTTAATCATGGTCGTGGTTGTTATAATCATGGTCGTGGTTGTTATAATCATGGTCGTGGATTTGTTATTATCATGGTCGTGGTTTGTTATAATCAGGTTCGTGGTTGTTGTAATCATAGTCGTGGTTGTTGTAATCATGGTCGTGGTAGTTATGATGTAGTCATTGGTTTCAAATGCGTCGTCGTGGTGGTTATAATCATACGTCGTGGTTGTTATAATCATGGTCGTGGGTGTTAAAATCATGGTCGTGTTTGTTATAATCATAGTTGTGGTTCTTATTTTCATAGTCGTGGTTGTTATATTCATGGTTGTGCTTATTTATAATCATTGTCGCGGTTGTTATAATCACGGTCGTGGTAGTTATGATCGCATAATTAAATTGATTGTTAATCAATAAGTAAGTGGTTGTTATATTCATGGTCGTCAGTTTGTTATAATCATGGTCGTGATTTATTTATAATCGCCAGTCGTGGTTTATTTATAATCATGGCCGTGGTTGTTATAATCATGGTCGTGGTTGTTTTAATCTTGGTCGTGGTTGTTATAATCATTGTCGTGGTTGTTATAATCATAGTCGTGGTTGTTTTAATCTTGGTCGTTGTTGTTATAATCATGATCCTGGTTGTTATAATCATAGTCGTGGTTGTTTTAATCTTGGTCGTGGTTTTTATAATCATGATCCTGGTTGTTATAATCATAGTCGTGGTTGTTTTAATCTTGGTCGTGGTTTTTATAATCATGATCCTGGTTGTTATAATCATAGTCGTGGTTGTTTTAATCCTGGTCGTGGATTTGTTATAATCATAGTGCGTGGTTGTTATAATCGTGGTCGTGGTTGTTATAATCATGGTCTGGTTGTTATAATTATGGTCGTGGTTGTTATAATCATAGTCATGGTTGTTATAATCATGGTCGTGTTTGTTATAATCATGGTCGTGGTTGTTTTAATTATGGTCGTGGTTGTTATAATCATGGTCGTGGCTGTTATAATCATAGTCGTGGTTGTTTTAATCTTGGTCGTGGTTGTTATAATCATAGTCATGGTTTTTATAATCATGTGTCGTGGTTGTTATAATCATGGTCGTGGTTGTTATAATCATGGTCATGGTTGGTATAATCATGGTCGTGGTTGTTTTAATCATGGTCCTGGTTGTTATAATCATAGTCGTGGTTGTTTTAATCTTGGTCGTGGATGTTATGATCATGGCCGTGGATTTTATAATCATAGAGTCGTCGTTGTTATGATCATGGTCTTGCTTGTTATAATCATGGTCGTGGTTGTTATAATCATAGTCGTGGTTGTTATAATCATGGTCGTAGTTGCTATAATCATGGTCGTGGTTGTTATAATCATGGTCGTGGTTGTTATAATCATGGTCGTGGTTGATATAATCATGGTCGAGGTTGTTTTAATCTTGGTCGTGGTTGTTATAATCATGGTCGTGGTTGTTATAATCATGGTCGTGGTTGTTATAATCATAGTCGTGGTTGTTATAATCATGGTCGTGGTTGTTATAATCATGTTCGTGGTTGTTATAATCATGGTCGTGGTTGTTATAATCATGGTCGTGGTTGCAATAATCATAGTCGTTGTTTTAATCATAGTCGTGGTTGTTATAATCTTGGTCATGGTTGTTATAATCATAGTCGTGGTTGTTATAATCATGGACGTGGTTGTTTTAATCTTGGTCGTGGTTGTTATAATCATGGTCGTGGTTGTTATAATCATAGTGGTGGTTGTTATAATCATGGTCGTGGTTGTTTTAATCATAGTCGTGGTTGTTTTAATCTTGGTCGTGGTTGTTTTAATCTTGTTCGTGGTTGTTTTAATCTTGGTCGTGGTTGTTATAATCATTGTCGTGGTTGTTATAATCATGGTCGTGGTTGCTATAATCATGGTCGTGGTTGTTATGATAATGGTTTCGGTTGTTATAATCATGGTCCTGGTTGCTATAATCATAGTCGTGGTTGTTATAATCATGGTCGTGGTTGTTATAATCATGGTCGTGATTGTTATAATCATAGAAGTGGTTGTTATAATCATGGTAGTGGTTGTTTTAATCTTGGTCGTGGATGTTATGATCATGGTCGTGGATTTTATAATCATAGAGTCGTCGTTGTTGTGATCATGGTCTTGGTTGTTATAATCATGGTCGTGTTAGTTTTAATTTTGGTCGTGGTTGTTATAATCATGGTCGTGGTTGTTATAATCATGGTCGTGGTTGTTATAATCATAGTCGTGGTTGTTTTAATCTTGGTCGTGGTTGTTTTTAATCTTGGTCGTGGTTGTTTTAATCTTGGTCGTGGATGTTATAATCATGGTCGTGGTTGTTATAATCTTGGTCGTGGTTGCTATAATCATAGTCGTGGTTGTTATAATTATGGTCGAGGTTGTTATAATCATGGTCGTGATTGTTATAATCATAGAAGTGGTTGTTATAATCATGGTAGTGGTTGTTTTAATCTTGGTCGTGGATGTTATAATCATGGTCGTGGTAGTTTTAATTTTGGTCGTGGTTGTTATAATCATGGTCGTGGTTGTTATAATCATGGTCGTGGTTGTTATAATCATAGTCGTGGTTGTTTTAATCTTGGTCGTGGTTGTTATAATCATAGTCGTGGTTGTTTTAATCTTGGTCGTGGTTGTTATAATCATGGTCGTGGTTGTTATAACTTGGTCGTGGTTGTTTTAATCTTGGTCGTGGTTGTTATAATCATAGTCGTGGTTGTTTTAATCTTGGTCGTGGTTGTTATAATCATGGTCGTGGTTATTACTCTATAATCATTGTCGTGGTTGTTATAATCATGGTCGTGGATTTGCTATAATCATGGTCGTGGTTATTATAATCATAGTCGTGGTTGTTATAATCATGGTCGTGGTTGTTTTAATCTTGGTCGTGGTTGTTGGTCGTGGTTGTTATAATCATGGTCGTTGTTGTTTTAATCATGGTCGTGGTTGTTATAATCATTGTCGTGGTTGTTTTAATCTTGGTCGTGGATGTTATAATCATGGTCGTGGTGGTTTTAATCTTGGTCGTGGTTGTTATAATCATGGTAGTGGTTGTTATAATCATGGTCGTGGTTGTTATAATCATAGTCGTGGTTGTTTTAATCTTGGTCGTTGTTGTTATAATCATGATCCTAGTTGTTATAATCATAGTCGTGGTTGTTTTAATCTTGGTCGTGGTTTTTATAATCATGATCCTGGTTGTTATAATCATAGTCGTGGTTGTTTTAATCCTGGTCGTGGTTGTTATAATCATGGTCGTGGTTATTATAACTTGGTCGTGGTTGTTTTAATCTTGGTCGTGGTTGTTATAATCATTTTCGTGGTTGTTATAATCTTGGTCGTGGTTGTTATAATCATGGTCGTGGTTGCTATAATCATGGTCGTGGTTGTTATAATCATGGTCATGGTTGTTTTAATCATGGTCGTGGTTGTTATAATCATAGTCGTGGTTGTTTTAATCTTGGTCGTGGATGTTATAATCATGGTTATGGTTGTTTTAATCTTGGTCGTGGTTGTTATAATCATGGTCGTGGTTGTTATAATCATGGTCGTGGTTGTTATAATCATAGTCGTGGTTGTTTTAATCTTGGTCGTGGTTGTTATAATCATGATCCTGGTTGTTATAATCATAGTCGTGGTTGTTTTACTCTTGGTCGTGGTTGTTATAATCATGAACCTGGTTGTTATAATCATAGTCGTGGTTGTTTTAATCTTGGTCGTGGATGTTATAATCATGGTCGTGGTTGTTATAATTTTGGTCGTTGTTGCTATAATCATAGTCGTGGTTGTTATAATCATGGTCGTGGTTGTTATAATCATGGTCGTGATTGTTTTAATCTTGGTCGTGGATGTTATAATCATGGTCGTGGGTGTTGTAATTTTGGTCGTGGTTGCTATAATCATAGTCGTGGTTGTTATAATCATGGTCGTGGGTGTTATAATCATGGTAGTGATTGTTATAATCATAGAAGTGGTTGTTTTAATCTTGGTCGTGGTTGTTATAATCATGGTCATGGTTGTTATAATCATGGTCGTGGTTGTATAATCATGGTCGTGGTTATTATAATCATAGTCGTGGTTGTTTTAATCTTGGTCGTTATAATCCGCGGTCGTAGTAGTTATGATCATAGTCGTGGTTGTCAAATCATCGTCATTAGTTGTTATAATAATCATGATCGTGGTTATTGCCAATCATGGTCGTAGTTGTTATATCATATTCGTGGTTGTTATAATCATGGTCGTGGATTTTGTTATAGTCATAGTCGTGGTTGTTTTTTAATCATGGTCATTGGTTGTTATAATATGGCCGTGGATTTGATATATTCATGGTCGTGTTTGTTATAATCATAGTCGTGGTTGTTATAATCGCCGGTCGTGGTTGTTATAATCATGGTGGTGGTTGTTATAATCATGGTCGTGGTTGTTATATTCATGGTCGTGGTTGTTATAATCATAGTCGTGGTTGTTATAATCATGGTCGTGGTTTGATATAATCATGGTCGTGGTTGATATAATCATGGTCGTGGTTGTTATAATCATAGTCGTGTTTGATTATGATCATTGTCGTGGTTGTTATGATCATAGTCGTGGTTATTTATATTAATCATGGTCGTTATATTCATTATCGTGGTTGTTATAATCCTTAGTCGTGGTTGTTATAATCATGGTCGTAGTTGTTATAATCATGGTCGTGGTTATTAAAATCCATGAATTAAATTGGTTGCTATAATGAGAGTTGTGGTTGTTATAATCATAGTCGTGGTCGTTATATTCATGAATGGCCTTTATTTATATTCATGGTCGTGCTTGTTATAATCATAGTCATTAGTTTGTTATAATCACGGTCGTGGTATTATGATCATAGTCGTCGTTGTCAAATCGTTGTCGTGGTTATTGTTATAATCGCCAGGTCGTAGTTTGTTATAATCATGGTCGTGGTTGTTATAATCATATTCGTGGTTGTTATAATCATGGTCATGATTTATTTATAATCCATAGTCATGGTTGTTATAATCATAGTCATTGATTTTGTTAATCATGGTCGTGAAGTTTGTTATAATCATGGTCATTAGTTTGTTATAATCGCCAGTCGTGTTTGTTATAATCATAGTCGTATTGTTATAATCCTTGGTCGTGGTTATTTATAATCATAGTCGTGGTTGCTTAATAATCATGGTCGTGGTTGGTATATTCATAGTCGTAGTTGTTACAATCATAGTCGTGATTTGAGCCCATAATCATAGTCGTGAACTTGTTATAATCATGAATTCAGTAGTTGTTATAATCATGATCGTGGTTGTTATAATCTTGGTCGTGGTTGTTATAATCATAGTCGTGGTTGTTATAATCATGGTCGTTGTTCTTATCATAGTGCGTGGTTGTTGTATCATGGTGGTTCTTATAATCATTGTCGTGGTTGTTTATAATCATGGTCGTAGTTTGTTATGATCATGGTCGTGGTTGTTATAATTATGGTCGTGGTTGTTATATTCATGGTCGTTGTTATTTATAATCTACAAGGGTCGTGGTTGTTATAGTCATGGTCGTGTTTGTTATAATCATGGTGTGGATTTGTTTATAATCATAGTCGTGGTTGTTATAATCATGGTCGTGGTTTGCTATAATGAATAAATTGTTTATTTATAATCATAGTCGTGGTTGCTATAATCATGGTCGTGGTTATTATAATCTCATCATAAATGGTTGTTATTATCTTGGTAAGTAGTTGTTATAATCATGGTCGTGATTTGTTATAATCTTCGGTCGTGGTTGTTATAATAATCATAGTCGTGGTTATAATCATAGTCGATTTTGTTATATTTATTCATGAATTAAGTAGGTTGTTATAATCATACTTGGTTGTTATAATCATAATATTGGTTATTTACAATCAGCGAATTAAGTAGTTGTTATAATCATGGTCAGTGGTTATTGCCAATCATTGTCGTGGTTGTTATAATCATGAATTAAGTGGTTTGTTATAATCATAGTCGTGGTTGTTATATTCATGGTCGTGGTTTATTTGTACTGGCCGTGAATTTATTATATTCATGATTAATTGTTTGTTATAATCATAGTCGTGGATTGTTATAATCATGGTCGTTGTTGTTATAATCATAGTCGTGGTTGTTATAATCATGGTCATTATTTCTTATAACCATGATTGTGGTTTTTATAATCATTGTCATAGTTTGTTATATTGTTATGGTCGGTGTTGTTATAATCATGAGTCGTGATTGATATAATCACAGTCGTGGTTGCTATAATCATGGCCAAGTGGTTGTTATAATCACTTAGCCGTGATTGTTATAATCATGATCAGTGGTTGTTATAATCATAGTCGTAGTTTATTATAATCATGGTCGTAGTTGTTATTATCATGGTCGTGGTTCTTATAATCATTGTCGTGGTTGTTTTATAATCATGAATAAATTGATTTATTTATAATCTGTGATCCGTGGTTGTTATAATCTTTGGTCGTGGTTGTTGCAATCATGGGTCGTGGTTGTTATAATCGTAGTCGTTGTTCTTATTATCTCATGGTCGTGGTTGTTATTATCATGGTCGTGGTTCTTATAATCTGTCGTGGTTGTTTTATAATCATGGTCGTGGTTGTTATGATCATGGTCGTGGTTGTTATAATTATGGTCGTGGTTGTTATATTCCATGGTCATTGGTTGTTTATAATCTTAGTCGTGGTTGTTATAGTCATGGTCGTGTTTATTTATAATCATGGTACGTGGTTTATTTATAATCATAGTCGTGATTGTATAATCATGGTCGTGGTTATATAATCATAGTCGTGGTTGTTATAATCATAGTCGTGGTTGTTATAATCATGGTCGTGGTTATTATAATCATCATCGTGGTTGTTATTATCTTGGTCGTGGTTGTTACCAACCATGATTAAGTGGTTGTTATAATCATGGTCGTGGTTGTTATAATCATGGTCGTGGTTGTTATAATCGCTGGTCGTGGTTGTTATATTCTGCATGGTCGTGGTTGGTATAATCATATATGGTTGTTATAATCATAGTCGTGGTTACATTTACAATCATGGTCGTGAGTTGTTATATAATCATGGTCATTAGTTGTTATAATCATTGTCGTGGTTGTTATAATCATGAATTAAGTGGTTGTTATAATCATAGTCGTGGTTGTTATATTCATGGTCGTATTTATTTATAACCATGGCCGTAATTTATTATTCATGGTCGTGTTTGTTATAATCATAATTCGTGGTGTTATAATCATGGTCGTTGTTGTTATAATCATAGTCGTAGTTGTTGCAATGTAGTTAAGTAGTTTATTTATAACCATAGTTGGCGGTTTTATAATCATTGTCAGTAATTTTGTTATATTCATGGTCGTTGTTATAATCGCCAGTCGTGATTGATATAATCACGTCGTGGTTGCTATAATCATGGCCCGTGGTTGTTTATAATCGCTAGCAGTGATTGTTATAATCATGGTCGTTATTGTTATAATCTTAGTCGTGGGATGATATAATCTGATCGTGGTTCTTTATAATCATGGTAGTAGTTTGTTATAATCATAGCCGTGATTGTTATAATCATAGTCGTGGTTGTTATAATCATGGTCGTGGTTATTTACTAATCTGGTCGTGGTTGTTATAATCCTTGGTCGTGGTTGTTATAATCATAGTCATTAGTTGTTTTAATCATGGTCGTGGTTATTTATAATCATGGTCGTGGTTGTTATAATCATGGTCGTGGTTGTTATATTCCTTGGTCGTGGTTGTTATATTCATGGTCGTGCTTGTTATAATCATAGTCGTAGTTTATTTATAATCCGGTCGTGGTAGATTAGTCATAGTCGTGGTTGTCAAATCATCGTCGTGGTTATTATAATCATGATCATTGGTTTATAATCATGGTCGTGGTTATTTATAATCATATTCGTGGTTGTTATAATCATGGTCGTGGATTGTTATAGTCTCATAGTCGTAGTTGTTTTAATCTGGTCGTGATTGTTATAACCATGGCGTGTTCTTCTATTCGTAATTAAATTGTTTATTGCATCCATAGTCGTAGTTGTTATAATCTCATAGTCGTAGTTTGTTATAATCATGGTCATTATTTATTTATAATCATGGTCGTAAATTTATTATTCATGGTCGTGGTTGTTATAATCATAGTCGTGGTTGTTATAATCGCCGAGGGTCATTGGTTGTTATAATCATGGTCGTGGTTATTTATAATAATCATCAGACCGTGGATTTATTTATAATGTGGTCGTGTTTGTTATGATCATTGTGTTGAATTTTGTTATGATCTTGGTCGTGGTTATTATAATCGCTGGTGGGTGGTTGTTATATTCATTGTCGTGGTTGTTATAATCATAGTCGTGGTTGTTATAATCATATCATTGGTTGTTATAATCATGGTCGTAGTTATTAAAATCATGGTCGTGGTTTATAATAGAGAGTTGTGGTTATTTATAATCATAGTCGTGAGTGGATTTATATTTCATGGTCGTGCTTGTTATATTCATGGTACGTGCTTGTTATAATCTCATAGTGAAGTAGTTGTTATAATCCGCGATTAGTAGTAGTTATGATCCTGTCGTCGTTGTCAAATCGTCGTCGTGGTTGTTATAATCATAGTCGTAGTTGTTATAATCCTTGGTCGTGGTTGTTATAATCATATTCGTGGTTGTTATAATCATGAGTCGCGGTTGTTATAATCATAGTCATGGTTGTATAATCATAGTCGTGGTTGTTATAATCATAATTAGTAGTTTCATTATAATCATGGTCGTGGTTATTTATAATCATGAATTAAATTGGTTGTTATAATCATCATCATTAGTTGTTATAATCTTGATTAAATGAATTTATTTATAATCATGGTCGTGGTTGTTATAATCCTTAGTCGTGGTTGTTATAATCGCCGAATTAAGTGGTTGTTATTATCGCATGGTCGTGGTTGTTATCATGGTCGTGGTTGTTATAATCATAATTAAGTAGTTTGCTATATTCATAGTGCATTGGTTGGTATAATCATAGTAAATTGATTTGTTATAATCATAATTAGTGGTTTTATATTCATGGTCGTGGTTGTTATAATCATGGTCGTGGTTATTTATAATCATGTTCGTGGTTGTTATAATCATAATTTAAATTAGAATTTATTTATATTCATTAATAAGTGGTTGTTATAATCATAGTCGTGGTTGTTATATTCATGGTGCGTTACTTGTTATAATCTAGTCGTGGTTGTTATAATCACGATTGCGTTGTAGTTATGATCATAGTCGTCGTTGTCAAATCGTCATCAAGTGGTTTGTTATAATCATGAATTAAGTAGTTTGGTATAAGTCGCCTGGTCGTGGTTGTTATATTCATGGTCGTGGTAGTTATGATCGTAAGTCGTTGTCAAATAAATGCGTCGTGGTTGTTATATAATCATGGTCGTGGTTATTTATAACGTCTGAGTCGTGGTTGTTATAATCATATTCGTGGTTATTTATAATCATGGTCGTGGTTGTTATAATGATAGTCGTGGTTTGTGCAAAAATCATAATGGTAGTTTATTTATAATCATGAATTAGTGGTTGCTATAATCCTTAGTGCATTGGTTTATAATCATAGTCATTAGTTTATAATCATGATCGTGAAGTTACGATATATAATCTTGATTAAGTAGTTTATTTATAATCATGGTAAGTGGTTGTTATAATCCTTGGTCGTGGTTATTTATAATCATGGTCGTGGTTATTATCATAGTCGTAGTTGTTATTATCATGAGTAGTGGTTATTTATAATCATAGTCGTGGTTGATATAATCATGGTCGTGGTTGTTATATTCATGGTCGTGGTTGTTATATTCATGGTCGTGGTTGTTATATTCATGAATGCGTTTGCATTGTATTCATGAATAAGTAGTTGTTATAATCCTTGATCGTGTTTGTTATGATCATTGTCCATTAGTTTATTTATGATCATGGTCATTATTATAGTGATGGGTTGTCTGACACGACTGCATCTAGAAGTCCAGACTTGACCCAACATTAGGGAGGTCAAGTGTAGGGTAACTCTCACGGCTAACCAAGGGTTATAAATGAGCCAGGCCCTCCATTTCACACATGTAAGGGGCACCGGCCGGCTCTCTCCCATATACACAATGGCCTACAGCAGAAGTCCAGACCTGACCCTACATTAGCGAGGGCAAATGTAAGAGACCCTTCGCCCCCCGATCGGCTCAACCTGACGGCTCGCCTCCCAATATATAGGACGTCCTAGTGCTCCCTCTGCCAGAGGCAGAGACAGAGAGAGAGGGTGTCTTGTAAGGAGGAAGGGCCAGCTACTACACCACCAGGCCCGCTCGAGAGGAGGCAGAGAGGACCGGAGGCAGTCGCCTCCGGTCAGGACCGAGACTTCCCTCCGGCGCCAGCTAAGCAATCTCCCATAGAGACAACCCAGGACCACCAGGCCCGCTCGAGAGGAGGCAGAGAGGACCGGAGGCAGTCGCCTCCTGTCAGGTCCGAGACTTCCCTCCGGCGCCAGCTAAGCAGTCTCCCATCGAGACAACCCAGGACCACCTGCTAGGCCTCCCCTAGGTCACGTGAGTGTTTGTCAGAGCTTTCCATGGGATGAGTTGCCCCATGGGCAGGAAGTGTGTTCATTCATGTTCGTGTCGAGAATCAGAGTGTCTATATTAACGTAATATATGATGTCCTGGCCAACGTAAATATAATGTCCTAGTAACTTCAATAGAAGGTGTTAGTAATGTGTCCATGTCATGTTCGTAATTAATAAAGAAGTTGTAACGAAGCTGTGTTGAAGTCGCCCTTAGGGCCTTGTGGAGTGTGTATTGACGTATATAAAAGATAAGATAAGTGTAAATATCTATCACGAGCACGCTACAAGAGTCTTCCCTCTCTTTTATGCTCTTATACTATCAATATTCTCTATATGTAATCTTCTTCTTGTGGGTTGTCTCCATTACAATGGTGGCAGCCTTGCTTAAAGTAAAACTGCACTTATCTTCCTTTGTAGTGTTCAGTGCAGTGATAGTTAGAATCTTTTGAAGTAATCTCTTCATCTTGACGAAACAGGCAGTACCAGGCAGTTGCATTGTAACATTACAATGGTGGCAGCGAACTATATGTAATTCACGTCCTCCTCGTCCTTGTTATTGGTAACAATTAGCCTTAACGTAAACCCATGCCCTCCTCATTTTTAGCCGCAACACCTGACTCGTTGTTTGAGTATTGTTCGAAAGTGCGTGATAAGGAGTTCCTGCGAAGTAGCGTGAAAAGTGTCCTGGAAGTGTGTCACCGTTACAGCTCAAGTAAATGTCTCGATAGTGGTATCTTGTGAATTTTTCTAGAAATATGTTCAGTGTACGTGATTTCTCAGTATCTGACGATCCTGTGACATTCTCAGTAGCCCAAGTGCGTTGATTGTTGGTCCAGTGTTGAACGTAGAAATTGTTTCAGTTAGCGGTGTCTATACTAACTGTTATAACCTTTATGTCTTTTAACCTCACATCCTCCTCCCTGTCCTAATCCTCACCTCACCCTCCTTACCTTCTATCATCCCTGCCCGCCCTGCCCGCCGACCCCCGTTCCGTACCCGCCCGCCGTTCGTGCCACCCGCCGTTCCGTGCCCCGCAAACCCCGGCCTGGCCCGATCAACCACGCCCGGCTCCCCCACCACCGCCACGCCTCGCCCACCGCCCGCGCCAGCTTCTGGCCAGCGGCGTCCCGCCTTGCCTCGTCCTTTACCTCCACCCGCCTCGCTCTTTAAGACCTCCACCCGTCTTTTGTCCATCATGCCTATGTTGATGATGATGGATTTAATATAAAGTAATAATGCGATGAATGCAGAGCTTCACTCGGTGGATTTTTTATGCTGTTATGATTTGTGATGTACTCTTTGATGCGTAGTGATAAAATGATATTAAGAATTGTAGTGCTGAGGCTTAACTCCCCGACCCAACCTGATGAGAAAGAATGTCGTGACGGAAATAATAGTTACCAAACATTGGCGTGGCATTAGAGTAATTTTTTTTGCGAATGCACTTCCAACTAATCCATCATCCCGCTTTAGGATTGTTCTCTGTAAATATCACACACAGTACCGCCCATGTGCGCCGGAATCCGACCACAGCACATATAAGAAGAGAAAGATGCAATGGCGTGATGAATGCAGCACCACCCGCCACACCACACACTTCTTTCCAAGTCCTCCCTGGTCTAGGATTAAGAAGATTTTATATTTTTTTCTACTTTAGGAAGTTAAAGAATTAATGGAATGGCGCCACATAACGAACCCTGGTGAGACCCAGCCAGGAGGATTCACCACTGTGGAAGGTGTAAAGACAGGACGGTCTTTGGTCTCGCCGACACTCACGTATGGAGGCGAGCCTGGTCCTGGAACCTGCCTTACAGTCATCTTCAAGAGACGACAGCCCAAGCAGTGGACGAGCTTTCATCCCGGCCCGGAGGGAATGACGGCAGATGAACAGAAAATCGTCTGGAATATGTTGAAAATGATGATGTTGCAGAGAAGAAGAAATACAGATGGAGCAGAAAAATTCATCTGGAATGTGGGAAAACGAAGATGTATAAAGAAACGCAGATGAACAGAAAAAATCGTCTGGAATATGAAAATGATGTATAAAAGAAACGCAGATGAACAGAAAATTCATCTGGAATGTAAACTCTAAGCGTAGAGGCGCAGGTGAACAGAAAAATCATCTGGAATAATATAGAAACCAGGAGGAAGTGAGAAGAAGTCAGATGTGGTGACCGACCTACAAAGTGCTGTGAAAGAAAGAAAAGCGTGCTTATGTGAAGACTGAAGACGTCATAATATGCGGACATCAGAAAGTCGGCGATGAAAAGGTGGATCATCAGAGGACGTCATTTTACGCGCAAATTTGTGCTTTTATCCGGCGACCATATTTTCAGATACCAGCTGGATGGAAGACTTGAGCCATGCTGGACCCAACAAATGTTCTTAAAGTGTTGTTGATGTTGTGATGTACAATAAAAGATATAACGCGAACATGTGAAGTAGAGCATTTTTTGTGTTTGAAGTATTTAATTCTCTGATTTTTGTTAGCATGTACTACAAAGAATGTTTTTTAAAGATTAACACTTTTTCTATGGGTTCATTTGATCAATGTTTTCAGCATACCAAATACAATGTTTAGACACACTACTAGTGGGACGAATTATTATTTTGACACGGCCTGGTTAGGCAATGTAACACCTGTTTTTGTTTGTAGAATGTGATTTGCAAGTTTGGCCGGACACTATACTGAATGTGAAGGTCTTGAATATCCTATGTTCACTGCTGTGTAATGTATTTTATTTTTTTTTCTCCTGTCTTAGAAGCTTTAATCTTGGCAGGAGGCATAGTAAGCTGTCCAGGTCAAACTATGCCAGTGAAAAACATACATCTCTAGTGTTATAATTTGTAAAATCCATAAGGATACATTATCGCCTCAGGGACTATATTAGATGCACATGATGTTACTATCTCTGCTTTAAATGTGTCATCAGTTCTCTGAGCTTGTATGAAAGCTTTGGTCCTTGGCAGGAGGTGTAGTGATGGGTTGTCAGACCACAGCTTACATCTCAAAACAGTCCAGACTTGTTGACATTAGGAAGGTCAAGTGTGAGGTGCTTCGGCCAAGGGTTACTCACGTCAGCCAGGCTCCCCTCCATGTCACACATGCTGAGGGGCACCAGCCAGCTCTCTCCCAATATACACAATGGCCTACACCGCCCAGAAGTCCAGACCTGACTACATTAGCGGGGGCAAATGTAAGGAGACCCTTCCTTTGCCCCCCCCTCGATCGGCTCCAACCTGAGCAGCTCGCCCCTCCCCAATATATAGGACGTCCTAGTCCTCCCTCTGCCAGAGGCAGGGGCAGAGGTGTCTGGTAAGAGGAAGGGCCAGCTACTACACCCACCAGGCCGCTCGAGGAGAGGAGGCAGAGAGGACCGGAGCAGTCGCCTCCGGTCCAGGACGGGTTTCCCTCCGGCGCCAGCTAAGCAATCTCCCCATCAGAGACAACCCAGGACCACCTGCTAAGAGCCTCCCCTAGGTCACGTGAGTGTTTATCAAGGCTTTTCCATGGGATGTAGTTGCCCATGGGAAGTGTATTCATTTCATGTTCGTCCGAGAATCAAAGGTACCTAGTAACGTAATATGATGTCTGTGTAAATACCATGTCCTAGTAACTTCAATAGAAGGTGTTAATGAATGTGTCCATGTCATGTTCGTAATTAATAAAGAGTTGTAACAGAAGCTGTGTTTGAGAAGTCGCCCTTAAGACGTAATAGATGTGTATTGACGTATATAAGATAAGATAAGTGTGAATATCTATCACAGCACTACCAAGATCTTCCTCTCTTTATGCTCTTATACTATCAATATTCTACCTATATAAATCTTCTTCTTGTGAAGTTGTCTCGTACCGTGGTTGTTATAATCATAGTCGTGGATGTTATAATCATAGTCGTGGTTACTATAATCATGGTCGTGGCTGTTATAATCATGGTCGTGGTTGTTATAATCATGGTCGTGGTTGTTATAATCATGGTCGTGGTTGTTATAATCATGGTCGTGTTTGTTATGATCATTGTCGTGGTTGTTATGATCATAGTCGTGGTTGTTATAATCATGTTCGTGGTTGTTATAATCATGGTCGTGGTTGTAATATTCATAGTCGTGGTTGCTATAATCATGGCCGTGGTTGTTATAATCATAGCCGTGATTGTTATAATCATAGTCATGGTTGTTATAATCATGGTCGTTGTTGTTATAATCATGGTCGTGCTTGTTATAATCATGGTCATGGTTGTTATAATCATGGTCCTGGTTGTTATAATCATGGTCCTGGTTGTTATAATCATGGTCCTGGTTGTTATAATTATGGTCGTGGTCGTGATACTTACAGTATCTAGTATACTATAAGAAGGAATAGAATAAAGGTTAGAATAATTAGTTAAAGAAATATTCGCCATAAGGAGACGTTAAAATCATAAAAAACAAAATTATTATGAATCACCGATGATCATTCCGAGATACATTATATTATGAAGAGAAGTGACCTTGATTCTGGTTAGATTATTCACCATCTGCTTAAGTCATCACCTGTGTTAAGACATCATAGTCATCATCTACTGTACGTTAGTCAGTTTTAGGCCCATCTCACATAACTGACCGACCATCGATGTTCTTTCTGCGAGAGGGTGTTAGTTTTCAATGCGTCTTATTATTTATGCTGATGGATGTAAGACCTCCTACCCTCACTGACGCAGCTATGGTCAATTTAGTGTTATTCTTGTTTATAAATGCCTTCTGATCTGTCTCGAGTCTATCCGCCCTGTCTATTGCCATCCCAACTGTCTGTTCGTCTGCGTGGTGTTTGAATGTAAGCCCGTCTGTACTCTTTGTGTCATCAAATGTGTCTGTCTTATCCGTTGTTGGCATGTGTCTGCCTGTTTGTCTAATGTGAACCAGTCAGTCAGCTGTCTGTCTGTCATGTTATTTGCCATATTGTCTATTTGTGCATGTATGAATCTGTCGATTTTTGTCAACCTCCTGTCTGTTTCACTGTCTATATTCACCCTGTGTCTATTGTAGTCATCTTCTCCATGCATTTCTATAATTATATTTTTATCTCTTCCCTTTTTCCATGTACAGTCACCCACAGGAATAAGTATACACTGTAGCTGTAAGGTCGTCTGGTAACGTTGAAACTGCGCATCCAGTCGCATGATGAAACTCAGCTCCCTCCCCACCTGTTATCTCTAACTATTTTTTGTTTCCCCCTTCTTTATTCTTCTATTTACTCATCTTCCTTCCTTTACTAATCTAAACAACATAAAAAAAAGTAGGCTAAGAGAAAAACTGGGGGGAGGAGGAGGGAGCCATACGATAACTGCAATCGTCCTGCTGACAGCGTACAGCGACACCTTTTGCCAGCTTAATTAAAATGGTTAATTAATCCCTTCCTAAATAAACCATCGACATGGGATAGGTTTGTTCCACTCAACGATTTTTTTTGCGATTTTTCCACCAAGTTTGATGAAAAACAATTGTGCCGTTTCGGCTGCCCAGAACAGACACACACACACAGACAGTCAGACACACGTCTAGTCCTATAGTATATTAGATAATGCATTTTAAAATACGCAATTAATTAAAAATATGTACCAGAGAAGAAAGAGAGAGACACACTTACAGAAAAAGTCAGTCAACCAAGATGTCATGCCATGAGTATGGACCAGCTAGCTAAGAACTCGTTGGCTGGTTCAAACTGCAATTAATGACGTCAATCAACGTCACAGTGCGTCATAACGGGACTGGCCAATGAGAGGGGACTACAAAGTAGTGCGACGGCGGTGAGCTAGCAGCCGCGAACCATCACCACGGGAGTCGGACTCCTGGCTGACCCGGTCAAAACTTGCTGCTGTGACCTGTGTGTGCTATGGGAGTCCTGCCATGAACCGTGTGCTGTGGGAGTACTGCCGTGAGCCGTTTGCTGTGGGAGTCCTGCCGTGAGCTGAGTGTGCTGTTGGGTCCTGCCGTGACCTGTGTGTGTTGTGGAAGTCCTGCCGTGACCTGTGTGTGTGCTATAGGAGCACTGCCGTGAGCCGTGTGCTGTGGGAATCCTGACGTGAGCCGTGTGCTGTAGGAGTACTGCCGTGAGCCATGTGCTGTGGGAGTCCTGCCGTGAACCGAGTGCTGTGGGAGTACTGCCGTGAGCCGTGTGCAGTGGGAATCCTGCCGTGAGCCGTGTGCTGAGGAGTACTGCTGTTAACCGAGTGCTGTGGGAGTCCCAGTGAACCGTGTACTGTGGGAGTACTGCCTTGAGCCGTGTAGTTGTGGGGAGTCCTGCCGTGAGCTGTGTGTGTGCTGTGGAATCCTGCCGTGGCTGTGTGTGTGTGTGCTGTGGGGAGTACTACGAGCCGTGTGCTGTGGAATCCTGCAGTGAGCCGCGTGCTGTAGGAGTACTGCCGTGAGCCGTGTGAGTCCTGCCAAACCGTGTGCCAGGACTCCTGCCGTGAGCCGTGCTGTGAGAGTCTGCCGTGAGCGCAGTGCTGTGGGAATCCTTCCGTGAACCGTGAGCTGTAGGAGTACTGCCGTGAGCCGTGTATGGAGTCCCATGAGCTGGGCCCTGTGGGAGTACTACCATGAGCCGTGTGCTGTGGAATCCTGCAGTGAGCCGTGTGCTGTAGGAGTACTGCCGTGAACCGTATGCTGTGGGAATCCTTCCGTGAACCGTGAGCTGTAGGAGCTGCCGTGAGCCGTGCTGGCGGAGTTCCTGCCGGGAGCTGGGTTCTGTTGGAGTACTGCCGTGAGCCGTGCTGTGGGAGTCCTGCCGTGAGCAGCGTGCTGTGGGAATCTCGTGAACCGTGAGCTGTAGGAGTACTACTGTGAGCCGTGTGCTGGAAGTCCTGCCGTGAGCTGGGTTCTGTGGAGGTACTGCCACAGAGCCGTGTGCTGTGGGAATCTGCAGTGAGCCGTGTGTTGTGTGAGTCCTGCTGTAAAACCGTGCTGTGGGGCTCTCTGCCGTGAGCCAAAAAGGAGTCCTGCAGTTAGACTTGTGCTGTGAGAGTCCTGCCGTGAACCGTGTGCTGTGAGAGTCCTGCCGTGAACCGTGTGCTGTGGGAGTACTGTCGTGAGCGCCGTGTGCTGTGGGAATCCTTTCGTGAACCGTGAGCTGTAGGAGTACTACCGTGAGCCGTGTGCTATGGAAGTCCTGCCGTGAGCTGGGTTCTGTGGAGGTACTGCCATGAGCCGTGTGCTGTGGGAATCCTGCAGTGAGCCGTGTGCTGTGTGAGTCCTGCCGTAAACCGTGTGCTGTGGGACTCCTGCCGTGAGCCGTGTGCTGTGGGAGTCCTGCAGTTAGACTTGTGCTGTGAGAGTCCTGCCATGAACCGTGTGCTGTGGGAGTACTGTCGTGCGTCGTGGGAATGCTGCCGTGTGTCATTACCAGTGTTGTGTGTTTTAATTGTTAAATAGTTAAGTCCACCCTTATACGTTGTTAATACCAACGCTATTATTCTATTGGAAATAGCATAACACAAGAGCTATGGCGTGACATAAAAAACGTTTGTCTGAAATCCTCCTTTGCCACATGAAGAATTTTGGAAGTACTGCACAAACATGGGTGGACACAATAACAGGTGGACACAACCATAGGTGGACACAATCATGGGTGGACACAAGCATGGGTGGACACAAGCATGGGTAGAAACAACTATCGATTGACACAAACATGGGTAGACACAACCATAGGTGGACACAAACATGGGTGGACACAAGCATGGTAGACACAATCATGGGTGGACACAAGCACAGGTGGGCACAATCATGGGTGGACACAAGCATGGGTGGACACAAGCACAGGTGGACACAAACATGGGTGGACACAAGCATGGGTAGACACAATCATGGGTGGACACAAGCACAGGTGGGCACAATCATGGGTGGACACAAGCATGGGTGGACACAAGCACAGATGGACACAATCATGGGTGGACACAATCATGGGTGGACACAATCATGGGTGAACACAATCACGGGTGGACACAAGTATAGGTGGACACAAGCATGGGTGGACACAAGCATGGGTAGACACAACCATGGGACTGTTTCCTAAGTCAACATATAACCGAACCCACACGGGGTAATAATATACTGGATTTAGTTCTGACGAACAGAGAAAACCTCATTAGCAATGTCGAGGTAGGGAACGAACTTGCAAACAGCGATCACAAAGAAATTCGATTCCAGTTAGATTTTCAGGGCAGACGTAAGGAAAACTCCACTAAAGTACCAGATTTCAGAAGGGCAAACTTTGACAGTTTAAAGAGGCAGCTGAGAGAGGGGGTGTCGCGCTTGGCCGTGAACCTGACAGATGGCCGTGAACCTAACAGATGACACCGACCTGATAACGAGATCTGAGATTGCCGAGTTCCACGATAATTTAAATAGTGAGTTACTTAATGCACAAAGGCAGAACATACCATACAAAAAACTCAGATCAGACAACAATGACCCTAAATGGATAAATAATTATTTAAAGAACATCATTGGCCAAAGGAAGGCTATAGGTAGAAGGATAAATCGTGGCGAAATTCACCTCCGGGACTATTATAGGGTATTGGCGAGTAGAGTTAAAACCGAGATAAGGAAAGCAAAGAGGAATAATGAGGTAAGGATAGCAAGGGAGGCGAAGACAAACCCCAAAGGATTCTACCAAATGTATCAAACTAAAACACGAGAAAAGATTGGACCAATACGGTCAGACTCCGGCGAGCTCACTGATAACGACGGAGAAATGAGCAATAATTTGAATAAATATTTTTCAACAGTTTTCACCACCGAAAATCTAAACATGATACCCGAGGCACCGACTCTATTCAGAGATAGTGAAGAAAACAAATTAAGTGAGATAGTAGTGACTAGTAACGATGTTAGTAAGCAAATAGACAAACTAAAGCCTAATAAGTCACCTGGTCCCGATGAGATATTTGCCAGAGTATTAAAGGAATGTAAGGAAGAGCTTAGTATGCCCTTAGCAAAGTTGTTTAACATGTCCTTAAAAACAGGTGTAGTACCAGAATCCTGGAGGATAGCGAATGTAATACCGATTTTCAAGAAGGGGATAGATCACTATCCTCTAACTACCGCCCAATCAGTCTAACATCAATAGTAGGCAAATTACTGGAAGCAATCATTTCAAACTCTATTCGAAATCATCTGGAGAAGCACCGATTGATCAATGATTCCCAGCATGGCTTCACAAGCGGACGTTCTTGCCTAACTAATCTATTAACATTCTTTTCATCAGTTTTCGAATCGGTGGACGAGGGGCACAATTATGATGTGGTATATCTCGACTTTAGCAAAGCCTTCGACAGAGTCCCCCACGAAAGACTAATTAGAAAGGTAGAAGCTCATGGCATCAAAGGTGACATCCTTAAATGGATTAGGGCGTGGTTACAGGACAGGAAACAGAGAGTGAGCATTAACGGCACTAAGTCCCATTGGAGCAACGTCACAAGTGGAGTTCCCCAAGGCTCAGTACTTGGACCATTATTGTTTATTATATACATAAACGACATAGATATCGGCATAGACAGCAACATAAGTAAATTTGCTGATGACACTAAAATAGGACGTGTTATCAAATCTGACGAGGACTCGGCAAAACTACAGGAAGATCTAAACAAATTTTTCGAATGGTCTGAAAAATGGCAGATGAAATTCAATGTCGACAAATGTAAAGTACTCAGTATAGGAGATATAAACAGGGAAACCAGATACCAGATGAACAACGATGCCATAGAGAAATCCGACTGCGAGAGAGATTTAGGAGTAATGATAAGTAGGAACCTTAAGCCAAGTAAACAATGTGTTTTTGCTCGTAACAAGGCTAATAAAGTACTTGGGTTCATACAAAGGAGTGTTAGTTACAAGACTAGCGAGGTCATCCTAAAACTATATCTTGCTCTTGTGAGACCACACCTGGATTACGCAGTTCAGTTCTGGTCACCGTATTACAGAATGGATATAGAATCCTTGGAAAGAATTCAGAGGAGAATGACAAGACAAATCCCGGGCATTAGGAACCTTGAGTATAGAGACAGATTAAAGCATCTTAATTTGCACTCCCTCGAGAGACGTAGAGCGAGGGGCGACCTGATAGAGGTGTATAAGTGGAAGACAGGGCTAAACAAAGGGGACATTACAAAGGTACTCAAATTATCCAACCAGGAGCGAACTCGTAACAATGGTTTTAAATTAGACAAATTTAGATTTAGGCGTGAAATAGGTAAACACTGGTTTGGAAACAGAGTAGTGGATGAATGGAACAAGTTACCAAATATCATCATTAACTCGAATACGCTGAATTGCTTCAAACATAGGTTGGATGCTCATATGAGCAATAGGGGTTGGGTGTAAACGGGACTGCCCAGTATGGGCCAATAGGCCCGCTGCAGTTTCCTCCATTCTTATGTTCTTATGGATAGACACAACCATGGGTGGACACAACCACGGGTGGACACAGCCATGGGTGGACACAAGCATGGGTAGACACAACCATGGGTGAACACAATCATGGATGGACACAATCATGGGTGGACACAAGTATGGGTAGAGACAACCATAGGTGCACATAACCATGGGTACTCACAACCATGGGTGGACACAACCATGGGTGGACACAACCATGGGTGGACACATCCATGGGTAGACGCAACCATGAGTGGACACAACCATGGGTGGACACAAGCACAGGTGGACACACCCATAGGTGGACACAATCATGGGTGGACACAAGCACGGGTGAACACAAGCATGGGTAGGCACAACCATGGGTGGACACAACCATGGGTAGACACAACCATGGTTGGACACAATCATGGGTGGACACAATCATGGGTGAAAACAATCACGGGTGGACACAAGCATAGGTGGACACAAGCATGGGTGGACACAAGCATGGGTGGACACAAGCATGGGTGGACATAACCATAAGTGGACACAAGCATGGGTAGACACAAGCATGGGTGGATACAAACATGGGTGGAGACAAGCATGGGTGGACACAATCATTGGTGGACACAACCATGGGTGGACACAACTATGGGTGGACACAAGCATGGGTAGATACAACCATGGGTGGACACATCCATGGGTAGACACAACCATGGGTGGACACAACCATGGGTGGACACAAGCATGGGTGAACACAATCACGGGTGGACACAAGCATGGGTAGACACAACCATGGGTGAACACAATCATGGATGGACACAATCATGGTGGACACAAGCACTGTGGACACAAGCATGGGTAGACACAATCATTGGTGGACACAACCATGGGTGAACACAACTCTGGGTGGACACAAGCATGGGTAGACACAACCATGGGTGGACACATCCATGGGTAGACACAACCATGGGTGGACACAACCATGGGTGGACACAAGCATGGGTGAACACAATCACGGGTGGACACAAGCATGGGTAGACACAACCATGGGTGAACACAATCATGGATGGACACAATCAAGGGTGGACACAAGCACTGGTGGACACAAGCATGGGTAGACACAACCATGGGTGCACATAACCATGGCTAGACACAACCATGGGTGGACACAACCATGGGTTGACACAATCATGGGTGAACACAATCACGGGTGGACACAAGCATAGGTGGACACAAGCATGGGTGGACACAAGCATGGGTGGACATAACCATAAGTGGACACAAGCATGGGTGGACAGAAGCAAGATGAACACAAGCATAAGTGGACACAACTATGGGTGGACACAAGCAGAGGTGGATGCAGCCATGGGCGGACACAAGCATAGGTGGACACAACTGTGGGTAGACAGAAGCACAAGTGGACACAAGTATGGGTGGACACAAGCATAGGTGAACACAACCATGGGTAGAGACAAGTACAGGCTATCCGAGTATAGCACCAACTAGTCTATTGACTAGTCTTGATATATTGATATTGAAACAGTTTATTTGGTAAGACAAATACAGACACTGTAGAAAGAGGATAATATTAACTATAAACGCCTTAGTTAAGGACGTTCAGGTGACGGGCAAGTCGAAGGGAATGATTGAAACCCGTTTTTTGACGAATTCAATATTTATTGATGTGGTCAAAACCTGCAGAGAACAAGGCGTTCATTAGTATTACATGGTGATCTATGTGATACATAATTAGTTAGTCTCAGACGATTTTATCTTAATTACAATTGATTATTAAGCATAGTGACATGATACAAAGTTCATAACTCTATTAATCTTAATTGCACTTCATTCCGCATTGTCTTATTTCTCCAGATAAGGCAGAAATGAGTAGGCATAATTAGTCCGCAATATTTCAGTACTGAGGGGTATGTCATCACTTTGGCTGTAATTACAAGTGCGGGTCAGTGCGAACCAGAATGGTGTTCCAAGGGACAATAGTACTGTGTAAATTGTTCCAGCACAAAAACTCGGCCAGGATTGGGAGTCGGTGTTTACCACAGAGGGCTGGTGGCTGCATGGTCCTCACAGCATCACTTGAGAAGGCGATCTGCCATCATGGAGGCCAGGCGGCCACGCCACCCTTTAAACCATACACTCAGCAGAATCAGGGCATCTTGTTTGTGCAGGTCGCGTGGGGGGAGGGGGCGGCGCACGTGGTCGCAGACTGATAGATTGAATGTTTGTTCGGGTAAGGCAACGCCAGCACTGTAGTTGAAGCCAGCAGCGATAACAATAACAATAAATAAACTGTTTCAATTCAATTCTGTTTCAATTCAATATTTACTTGGCTCACCTGAGAGCTTGAGCTCGCTTAGTGGCACCTGATATATACAGTACATTAATCTCGAGGAATTATTATATAACATTAATGATCATTTGGATTAGTACATGTAACATGGTGTTAGTAAATACATATGGGAGAGTTTTTATTCTAATAGGTATTTCGGATTGTTTAACATTAGCACTAGGATTCTTTTTTTTCTTTTTTTTTTTTTTTAGTTATGAGCCTATTTGCTTCTGTGCCATTTCCTGGGTAAATGTATAGTTTTTGTGATATTTTCCGTGAAACATAACACTAGTTTGCACTGCGTTCAGCGGTCTGGGTAGTGTCCACCCTAAACTATTACAGGAATGTCATCAGGAAATAGCTTTGCCAGTTACACTAATTATAAAAAACCTTGAGTACAGGTTTGGTGTCTACTTTTTGGAAAACAGCAAGAATAGGCTGTACAGTATATACAAGAAGGGAGACAAACTTGAGCCCTTAAATTATAGGCCAGTGTCATAATTTGGTCAGTGACAGTGTAAGGGCGGTAACGAGCAGGAAGATGATTGCCGTCCCTCACTCGCTCGTTTCCTGGTGTGCGACCCCCACTTGAGGGGGTTAGACGGAGGTGAGAAGGTCGCTGCTACCACTGACACCGGCAGATTCTACCCAGCCGTCAATACAGTCACTACCTCCCCGCTGTTCGTCAAATTCTGGTTGTGATCTCATCAAAGGCTCTGGACTCGTGGGCTGTTTGCCCAGACCTTTCACAATTCGTCTGTTAATCTCTGGACACCTACCCCAACCACTACCGCGGCTGCCACGACCGCCAGTTCATCTCCACCGTCTGTGCCCCGGTGTTTCTCCTGCTGTATCAAGACATCGGCCGCTGTCGCTCGTGTAATGAGACAAAACTCACCAGAAGAGGATTACATAAAGGTAGAAGTATAGAGAGTAGTAATGTAAAGATAAGAAGGTTTGGTAGCGTGGCCGTGATGTTATTTACTCCGAGTCAATACACTTATATTATAAGGCAATACACATATAGTGCATCACGTTCTTAAGGGACAACTTCTCAAACACCACTTCGATACAACTATTTATTAATTCACTCAATGACATGGATACGTTAATATCATTATTATATCGGGGTATTAGCACATTATGTTACATTACTCGACACTGACTCTCGGACACAACATGAATGAATACCCTTCCCACAGTAGGTAACTCACCCTCGAAATAGTTCTGAAAAGACTCCCGTGTACCCTGACGTAGGCCCAGTGGGTGCTTGGCTGTGACTCTGCTTAGCCGGTGACGTCGGGAGGTCTCCCCCTCCCGACCTGGGGGGAAGAAGAGCGCGACTCTGGGTGAGTGAACAGAATGACCTCCCAATGACCAGAATGAGCTGAATGTGCCGAATAGCAACCAGAATGAGAATGATCCTGTGGGCAGGACTGCCGAGCCCTTATATGGGGGCTCACAGCCGGCGTTTGGCCTTCCCAATTAACACTAAACTGGTTAGATCTGGACAGCTGTGTCCAGGTGTGGTCATGCCCAGGTGTGTCTTGGTCAGGTGTGGTTGTAGGTCAAGTCCCCCGCTAATTCAAGTCATTAGCGGGCAAGGTCAGGTCCCTTGGGTCTTGGCCTGGGGTGTGTCCACCTGGTATGTTCAGCTACCACGAGGTCTCTACACACTCTCTGTTATATGTATTTGCTGTTATATGTGTTATACTTCTCTGGGTTTGTAAGCTATGGTCTGATAATCACTCATTACTCTCGAGTGAGGAGCTGAATGGACCTTCCCCCTGAGAGTGGATCACTGCATTCCAGAACCTTCCCCAGGGCTGCTGCCGTAGGAAATATCTGTTCATTGTTTGATTCTATTGTTGTTGGATTCCATTAATTGCTGACTCCATTTAATTACTTGATTCTGTCAGTTGTTGACTCCCATTAATTGTTTGATTCCATCAATTGTTTGATTCCATCAGTTGTTGTCTTCCATTAATTGTTTGATTCCATTAATTGTTTGATTCCATTAACTGTTGACTGCATTAATTGTGTGACTCCCGTAATTGTTATTTTGATGTTTGTTGAGTGGTGTCAGTTTTGTGTTATATTTTTATAGTAAAGAGATGTCAATCTCGAACGGTTGTTGTTATTCTTCGGAAAACCATGGTCCTTGACTTTCCTTTTTTAAGATCCTGATTAGGCTGGTAAGGGATTTCTATCCCTAAGTCCCAGGCCTTTACAGACAGTAAACACAGTTGGAGGCAAAGTAAAATTTCTGCAACAAATTTACTGGTATACTTGTATATAGAAAACTTGACAGCAGCAGTTGATGTTATTTAGATTGCAGGAAAGCCTCGACACGGTAGTACGGTACACCATGCAAGGCTGATAACCAAACTTAAAGCCTATGGAATCAAGGGCAAAATCTTAAATTGGCTCAAAGGGTTTCTTAAAGACAAAGAGCAGCTGATTGAAATTAGAGTGGCAGTCCGAAAAGTTGAAGGTTATTTCGAGTGCCGCAAGCATCAGAGTTGGGACCTGTTTTATGTGTCTGTTTTTTTTTTTTTGTAAATGATTTAGTAAATGAATTAGATTGTCTTGCTTTTCTTTTTGCAGATGATGCCAAAATCTTCAAAGTGATAATCTCTGGGGGAAGACATTCGGGTCATAGAGCGAGAGATTTAATGAATTTACGGGAGTGGAGCAAGAAATGGTTAATTGAGTTTAATGGATAGAAATATGTTACCATGCATATAGGCCACATGAATCCAAGATACTGTATGTTTATAAACTCAATGGAGTAGAGCTGAAATCATCCGAAATGGAAAAAGGCCTGGGTGTATTTATGTCATCTGATCTAAAACCACCTCAACATAATGCAAAGGTGGGAGCAAAGGGTTACCATCTGGTTGGTCTTATACCTAGAAACTTCTCATTTATAGACTTGAATATGTGTGAAACTTTATATTTCTCTCCAGTGAGGCCTCACTTGGAGTACGCAGTCCAGACCTGGTTATCCTACTACTGGAAAGGCATTGTGGAGTTAGAAAAAGTACAGAGAAGGATGACTAACGTATACTTGAGCTATAGGACTTTGAATATGAAGAGAGATGTAAACGACTGGGACTAACAAAGCTGGAAAAAAATACAAAGCTGAGATTTAATAAAAACTTACTAAATCCTAGTGGTGTCTTTCCAGATAAACTGAAAATTGCTAAAGTTCACCCAGCATATAAAAAAAATGGGGTTAAAGGTCTTTTCAAGAATTACCGCTCTATATCAGTCTTCCCAACCTTAAGTAAGATACTGGGGAAACTAGCATGTAGTAGACTAAATTTCTTCTGCATTGTCAATAACATCCTTACACTCTCTCAGTTTGGTTTTAGACCTAGAAAGTTAACTGAAAGCGCTCTTCTATCCTTTACTAATGACATCTTAAACTACTTAGATGACAGTCAGTTCACTGTCGGAATATTCCTGGACCTCTCTAAAGCCATTGAACTGTCGACTATACCATCCTCCTGTCAAAGCTTAAACATTGCGGGGTTAGGGGCTTATCCCACAATTTGTTTACCTCATATCTGTCTAACAGGAAGCAGTATGTCTGTTATAATAATCATCAATCTGACTACTCACCAATTTTGTTTGGCGTTCCTCAAGGCTCGATTCTCGGTCCTGTACTGTTCTTATTGTACATAAACGATATAGTCAACTCCAGCACACTCAAAACATACAACTTACTTGCAGACGACAGTAATCTCTATGCCAGCAACTCAGATCTCCATTCCTATAAACATTGAATTTACTGAAGTCAGGACCTGGGTAATACGTAATAAACTGCTCCTTAAACCTCGAAAAAACCCATTACAGATCGTTCACAGAAAGAAAAACCTACCCCTGTACTTTCGTAATACAGTCATCAAACGTGAACAAAATACTAAATTCCTTGGGGTTATTGTTGATGAGAAACTTAGCCGGAGAAACCACTTACAAACCATTCATAGTAAAGTTAATAAACAGTGCAGTTTCATGTATCACACTCGTCAGTCACTCACTCTTGCAGCAATGAAAGAAATATATTATGATCTTGTTTACCAACGCTTGATACAATGTCACACACTATTGGAGGCCTCTGGTTCTTCAAAAACACAGCCCCTGATTACTGCACAGAAGAGAATTGTGCGGACAATGACCTACTTGAAAAAAACTTATCACACTAACGAACAATTTGTCAAATTGAAAATGTTAAAATTCGAGGATATTAACACGTACTGCTGTGCCCTATTTGTTTACAAATCTGTTAATCACTTGATTGACAATAATTATTTCTAGTCCGGAATACTCGGAGATACAACTTAAGACACCCATAGCTACTAAGCCCCCCCCCCCGCCCCTCATGCGCTCCTCTCACTCGCAGACCTCCATAAATTATCATGGTGTGTAAGTGTGGAATAACTTACCCCTACCCATCCGAGCAAAGACTAAGCTTCCTTCCTTTAAATCATCTCTTATATTGTACTACCAACACCATTATATCACATGTTTCATGAGATGCGGCAAAACTTGTAATATAAATGTAAAAATATAAATAAAATAAATAAATAACGAAGAGTTAACCGTGATAACATTCCGATGTGTTCTTACCACCACCACGTTATGTGACCTATTCCAGATGATACTAAATGTTATATAATATTCCCTTCAGATAAATGTACAGGTACAGTATATATCAGGTGCCTTCAAGAGAGCTCAGGCTCTCAACTGGCTCAGCCATGTTAATATTGTTATTATTATCAACTCTGTATCTGTGTTTTTCTGGCTAACTAAACTGTTTCAAAAGCAATATCAATAGGGTGTCTTCTTTGGGTATAGTGAAGACAGTACCAGATTCAACACATGTAAACTGAAGAAGAAAAAACGAAGCCACTGGAGAACCTTAGCCAGAGGAAATTCCTTTATTATGAGGATGGTGAGCCCCTTGAACGACCTACCCGAGGACGTAGTTTCTGCTAGACTAGATCAATGTTCCTGATCTTCTAGCTGCCGAAGAGATATTACTATCTTAACTCTTATCAACTAAGGTAGAAGGCAATGAAAGGGAATGAAATACACAAAAATAATTAAGAAGAAAAACAGTTTTTAAATTAGCTTTAATAAATATGTGCAAATTCAAACTCAAGAAGTATTTTGTGAGATGAGAGCAAAATAAAAAGTCTCTTAACCTCACATGTAATTGAAATAGGTAAGTTGAAATAGATAAGTTGTTGTGTCTGGTGCCGGAGACCCCTCATTTTGTGTGACCGTGATTGCCTGACGAGTATAATAGAGGATACAACATTGTTTATTGATTTTACTGTGATTGGCTTATATGTGGTTTCTCCAGTTTAGTTTATCATCAACAACAACCCCAAGGAATTTATTATTTTAATAACGTTTGAGGACTGTATTACCAAGATACAGGGGGTCCATATCTGAGGGTAAGTTTTTTCCTTCTGTGAAAGATTGTGTCGTGGGATTTTTCGAGGTTTAAGGTCAATTTATTACATATTAACCAGATACTGACTTTGATTAATTCAGTGTGCATAGTTCTCATCAAGGAATGGATATCTGAGTGACTGGCATAGAGATTACTATCGTCTGCAAATAAATTGTATTTCAATAGTGAACAGTACCGGGCCTTGAGGGAAGCTATACAAAATAGGTGAAGAGTCAGATTGATGATTGTTATAGCAGACATACTGCTCCTGTTAGACAGACATGAGGTAAACCAATTGTGGGATAAGTCCCTAGCGCCGTAATGTTCAAGCTTTGACAGGAGGATGGTATGATCAACAGTATCAAAGGAATATTCCGAATATTCCGAATGTGAACTAACTAACCTCAAAGGAGTTTAGGATGTCATTAGTAAAGGACACCTGGGCACTCTCACTTGACCTTCTAGTTCTAAATCCACGCTAAGAATCTGTAAGGATATTATTAACACTGCAAAGGGAATTTAGTCTATTGCATGCCAACTTCTCCAGAATCTACTTAAGGCTGGGTGGACTGATATGGGGCGGTAATTCTCGAGGAGACCTTTATCTCCAGATTTTGAATATGCTGGGTGAACTTTAGCAATTTTCATTTTATCCGGAAAGACACCGCTAGGTATATTGTCGTCGCCTGCTGCTTCATATTTGGGCAATTGGCAGTATTCACTTGATGGCCGCAGCAGCGAAAAACGAAGTCCATGGGCTTGTATGATGCCCATGGACTCTGTTTTCGCAGACTATAAAAAGTGCTTTATAGTTTTAGGATTTTTATATGTTAGGTATGGTTTGCAAAGGTTTGTTTGATGCCCATGTACTTTGTTTTTTGTAGCTGCTGCCATCAAGTGGAGTATTGCCGGACATTTTTATGATGGTCAATAATTCAGCTGCCGTGACAGGGGATATTGAAATTTCTGTGTTGTCATAATGATCAGGGGCATAATTTGCCGTTGTATTATAAATGACTTTCTTCCCTGAAAAATTCAATAACCAGTCATATTCACCAGGAGAGAGAGAGAGAAAGGGAGAGGAATCATTTGTTTGTTTATATTTTTTACTATTACATTCAGAACGAAATGTTAGAGGGAATGTGTATAACATACTCAGGTAAGGGATATTATAACCAAAAATGCTTGCAGGTGTGTGTAGTTCAGGATCTCAACACTGCAAGTGCTGTATTATTTCATTTTGTTTTGATACTGACTCGTTCGGAAGGAGACACGGATTTTTTGAGGTGACTGTACGAATCCAGGAAAAAAAGTCACAGATAAAAAGGCACGGAAAAAACCTAAGCTAAGCTAACCTAACCTAGCCTAACCTAACCTAACCTAACCTAACCTACTTGCAATTGCCATTATATAATATATTGTGTTGTCAATGTGTACAAGTCATGTGACTTTTTTTCCTGTGGACTTTACTTCCGTTCACCGACTGTACTTACCGTACATGTACTTCATGATCTGGGCAATTTCACAAACGGGGCATAACGCATGCTACGCCCCGTTTGTGGGTAACACACACACACACACACACACACACACACACACCTTCACAAACACTGGGTATAATCAAACTGTGATGAACACAGATAAAACACATTATTTCGTCAATGTTTCATTAACGTTAACATTATTTGTATGGTATCCTAGAATATTGTTTCTAATTTGATTATGAAACACATTGGCCCTTCCATGTGACAAACATATATTGCGCAGGTTGGTTCAGGTATGCGTAGTACCTGCACGTACCGTACATTTACCGTTCTGGGTTGTATCGATATCATTTATTATGTCACGTCGTCTATTGGCAAGTTGTGGCCACCAAAAGCAACAGCATAACACAAGGTGTCATATGATGAGGCTGCCACTAGGGCGATAAGTCTAGTGTGATGTTTATTACTTCACTAGGAAATGTCCGACACTATTTTGCGGAATTCTGTACTTTCCTATCACTCTTAAGCAGTCTTAATGTGTTTCATTATTTATTTTTGTCTTGAAAATACGTCACTGAGATCAGATATAAAACCTTTGGTAGATAATTGGAAAATACACTTCTTATAAAGTTTTGTCTTGAAAATTCGCACGAAAGTAACTAACAATGATCAACAACCAAAGAACCTTTGCCTCTGGAATTTATTAGTAGACACACAACTGCACATCACAGTAAGATGTGAATTGCACGGAGGAACAAAATACACACACTGTATAGAAGTCTCACATTTACAATAAATGAAAATGAAATGTTTGTGTCACTTGCAAATGCAAATGTAACGTTCACTAGAATTACTTCTTAAAAACTTATTTTGCACAAGGTACTTATAAACTCTAGGGACAATTTTTAGTCCAGGAAAAACGGGAAAACGTTGCTAAATATGGAAGAAGACTGTGGCAGCAAGATAGAGGAGAGTACATCGCTGCATCCTATACGTGTTCACACTCCCGCTCATACACATGGACAAAAAAATTCGATCACAACATATGAATCGTCCTTACTGCTTAAGATCTGATGTGACACGCAAGGAAGTACGGAGACGGAATCATCCCCTAGAAGGTTCTTCATATCGCTCCAGCAATAAGAAGAGGCAGCGGGGCAGAGCAGTAACACACACACACACCAGAACACAGGCACTGAGCAGCAGCTGAGTTGGCCAGACCTCCACAGTCCACACCCCAGCTAACATGTGTGTTGTGGTGCAGGTGTAGTGCAGCTGTCCCGCCACCTGCCATGATGACTATGCCACAGGTATTCGTGTGGATTCTGTAATGTTTCGCCTAGTGGGTGGCATTTTATTTGTTGTCATGTTTTTGTTCAATCACTTGAAGCAATTACAAGCTTCTGATAAAGACTACTCAGATGATTGTAGTCGTCCAAGCTTTAAGAAACAGAAATACATTTGGGTCCGTAAATTACGAATTTGTGAGCGTAAAAAACAGATTTATCATCAACCACTGAATATCAGCAAATTGGTGATCATTTAATTCCAGAAGAGTCATCCACTTAAGGACCCGCGGTGGCGACTTTCATTGAAGCAAACTACTTGGCAGACCATTTACGTTCAACAACCGGAACAACTTCTCCAGGACACACCAGTTAATGTGAAGTGTGTAGGGCAAGCGGCAGGAGCAGCACCCCTGGGCCTCCAGACGCAGCAAAGAACCCGGTAAACAAACTCCCACAAGGTTACGTCATCCAGCAAGGTTTCCTCGCGTGCGTCGTGGCGTAACCAACCCACAGCCCTGGCTACAAACACTACACACCTCACTGTTTATCTGTTTAACAGTGGCACCAGAAATCTTGCTTTATGATATTTAGGATATCTACTGTACAGTATCTTAGTAATAATGGAACGTAATTTTAATCCCAGCAAAAAATAGGAACACACCTTATTTCATATACTCACGTACTGTACAGTATATACTGTCGAGAAAATAAATAATAATAAAAAAGTGGAATAAGCTGTTTCAGTGCAGTCTATAGTTATGAGAGAGAGCTCGTGGTGGCGAGGACACACTCAGGACACATAGCAATACATACTGTCTGGTGGTTTCCGCTCAACACGTCAGCGACGCTCTCCACTTCCACCACGGTGCACACTAACACCCAGGACTCGCCAACCAGTCCCTCAAACTATCCCCGCCTGCTGCTGCTGCTACATCACACCCGGTACATTTCAATATAAAAATTTTAACCATCCCACACTTTAACAATTTGTCCTTATTCTTCAACACACGGTACACTCAGTATAGACTCCCGGTACACTCAGTATACACTCCCGGTACACTCAGTATACACTCCCGGTACACTCAGTATACACTCCCGGTACACTCAGTATACACTCCCGGTACACTCAGTATACACACCCGGTACACTTAGTAGACACACCCGGTACACTCAGTATTCACACCCGGTAAACTCAGCAGACATACCCAGTACACTCAGAAGACACACCCGGTACATTCAGTAGACACACCCGGTACACTTGGTAGAAACATCCGGTACACTCGGTAGACACCTCCGGTACACTCAGTTGACATGCCCGGTACACTCAGCAGACATACCCAGTACACTCAGAAGACACACCCGGTACATTCAGTAGACACACCCAGTACACTCAGTAGACATACCCTATACACCCAGTAGACATATCCGGTACACTCGGTAAATACACCCGGTACACTCAGTACATACACCCGGTACACTTATTAGACACACACGGTACACTTAATAGACACACCCGGTACACTTATTAGACGCATCCGGTACACTCAGTAGACATACCTGATACACTCATTAGACACACCCGGTACACTCAGTTGACATGCCCGGTACACTCAGCAGACATACCCAGTACACTCAGAAGACACACCCGGTACATTCAGTAGATACACCCAGTACACTCAGTAGACATACCCTGTACACCCAGTAGACATATCCGGTACACTCGGTAAATACACCCGGTACACTCAGTACATACACCCGATACACTTAATAGACACACCTGGTACACTTAATAGACACACCCGGTACACTTAATAGACACACCCGGTACACTTATTAGACACATCCGGTACACTCAGTGGACATACCTGATACACTCATTAGACACAACCGGTACACTCAGTAGACAAACCCGGTACACTCAGAAGACATACCCGGTACACTCAGCACACACACCCGGTACACTTAGTAGAAACATCCGGTACACTCGGTAGACACCTCCGGTACACTCAGTTGACATGCCCGGTACACTCAACATACACACCCGGTACACTCAACATACACACCCGGTACACTTAGTAGACACCTCCGGTGCACTCAGCATACACACCCGGTACACTTACTAGACACATCCGGTACACTCAGTAGACACACCCTGTACACCCAGTAGACATGCCCGGTACACTCAGCATACACACCCTGTACACTTAGTAGACACCTCCGGTACACTCAGTAGACATGCCCGGTACACTCAGCATACACACCCGGTACACTTACTAGACACATCCGGTACACTCAGTAGACACACCCTGTACACCCAGTAGACATGCCCGGTACACTCAGCATACACACCCTGTACACTTAGTAGACACCTCCGGTACACTCAGTAGACATGCCCGGTACACTCAGCATACACACCCGGTACACTTACTAGACACACCCTGTACACTTAGTAGACACCTCCGGTACACTCAGCAGACACACCCTGTACACCCAGTAGACATGCCCGGTACACTCAGCATACACACCCGGTACACTTAGTAGACACCTCCGGTACACTCAGTAGACATGCCCGGTACACTCAGCACACACACTAAACATAATAACATAAGAACATAAGAATGGAGGAAACTGCAGTAGGCCTATTGGCCCATACTGGGCAGTCCCATTAACACCTAACTCTTATCGCTCATATATCTATCCAACCTATGTTTGAAGCTATCCAGCGAATTAGAGTTAATGATGGTGTTGGTAACTGGTTCCACTCGTCCACTATTCTATTTCCTAAATCTAAATTTGTCCAATTTAAAGCCATTGCTACAAGTTCGCTCCTGGTTAGATAGTTTGAGTGCCTTTCTTATATCACCTTTGTTTAGCCATGACTACCATTTATACACCTTGATCATATCGCCCCTCACTCTACGTCTATCGAGGGAGTGCAAATTAAGATGCTTTAACCTGTCTTTGTACTCAAGGTTCCTAATGCCCGGAATTAGTCTTGTCATTCTCCTTTGAATTTTTTCTAGGGATTGCATATCCATTCTGCAGTACTGTGACCAGACCTGAACTGCATAATCCAAGTAAGGTCTCACAAGTGCAAGATATAGTTTCAGGATAACCTCGCTAGTCTTGTATCTAACACTCCTTTGTATGAATTCAAGTTCTTTGTTAGCCTTGTTTCGAGCAAATACACAGTGTTGACTTGGTTTAAGATTCATAATTAGTAGGTAGTAGGTAGTAGGCAGCTACCAAACAGGGGAAGATATTGGAAGCATGCATCACGAAAATTGTGACCAAGTCCCAGGTTGTTGATCTGACTCTCTGCTTCATTTACACACAATTGCAGGGTTTCAATTGTTTCTCTTACTATTGACAACAGAACAGACATACTCTGTATATTGTTTCTCACTTTTCATCTTTTTTTAATTTTGGATTTCTTTATGGATCATCATCATCATCATCATCATCATCATCATCATCATCATCATCATCATCATCATCATCATCATCATCGTCATCGTCGTCGTCGTCGTCGTCGTCGTCGTCGTCGTCGTCGTCGTCGTCGTCGTAAACGCCTTAGTTAAGGACGTTCAGGTTACGGGCAAGTCGAAGGGAATGATTGAAACCCGTCTTTTGACGCATTGAATATTTATTGACGTGGTCAAAACCTGCAGAGGAGAAGGCGTTCATAATATTACAAGGTTAGTCTCACAATTTTATCTTAATTACAATTTATTAAACATACTGACATAACACAAAGTTCATAACTCTATTAATCTTAGCTTCGCTTCATTCTGCATTGTCTTATTACTCCAGGTTAGGCAGAAACGAGTAGGCCTAATTAGTCAACAATATTTCAGTACCGAGGGGTATGTCATCACTTAGGCTGTACTTACAAGTGCGGGTCAATGCAGATCAGTATGGTGTTCCAAGAGAAAACAGAATTGCGTAAATCATCCCAGCACAAATTCTCGGACAGGAGAAGGCTGGTCTTCACAGCATCACTAGAGAGGGCGATCTGTCACATGGAGGGGCGGGTAGCCACCGCCACCAGTCTAAGACAGTCCACTCAGCAGAACCAGGACTTGTCTGTAAACACTTCTACATCTGGCGAGGTCACAGGTCGAAAGATTTAAAGGCATCACACGCCAGCACTGTAGCTGAAGCCAGCGGCGATAACAATTATTATTATTATTATTATTATTATTATTATTATTATTATTATTATTATTATTATTATTATTATTATTATTATTGTATTATTATTATTATTATTATTATTATTCCATTTTTGCTCCGAAATCTTTCTCGCAGTCGGATTTCTCAACAACAACTTTGTTCAACTGATATGTGGTTTTTCTGTTTACATCTCCTTGACTAAGTACTTTACATTTGTCCACATTAAATTTCATCTGCCATTTTCAGACCACGCAAAAAAATTTTTGAGCTTCCTGGAGTTTTCTGGAGTCCTCATCAGATTTAATTATACGCTTTATTTTAGTGTCAACAGCAAATTTACTTATGTTGCGGTCTACGCCAATATCTATGTCGTTTAAGTGTACAATAAATAGTAAAGGTCCAAGTACTGAGCCTTGGTGTACTCCACTAGTGACGTTACCCCAATTAGATTTACTACCGTTAATGCTTACTCGCTGATTCCTGCCCTGGAATCATTCCCTAATCCATTTTAGAATGTCTCCTCCAATTCGACGAGCCTCCAATTTTCGTATTAGTCTTTCGTGAGGGACTCTGTCGAAGGATTTGCTAAGGTCGAGGTATAGCACATCATACTTGTGCCCGCCATCCACTAATTAGAAAACAGTTGAAAAGAATGTTAATAAATTAGTCAGACATGAACGCCCACTTGTGAAGCCATGTTGGGAATCATTAATCAACTCGTGCTTCTCCAGGTGATTTCGAATCGAGTTTGAAATTATTGCTTCCAGCAATTTGCCTACAATTGATGTTAAACTGATTGGGTGGTAGTTAGATGATAGTGTTCTATCTCCATTCTTGAAAATCGGTATCACATTCCATGGTTCTGGTACTACACCCATTTTTAATGACATGTTAAACAAATTTGCTAAGGGCATACTAAGCTGTTCCTTACATTCGTTTAATACTCTGGCAAATATCTCATCGGAACCTGCTGACTTATTAGGCTTTAGCTTGTCTATTTGCTTACTAATATCGTTACTAGTCACTACTATCTCGCTTAATCTATTTCTTCACTATATCTGTATAGAGACGGTGCCTCGAGTATCATGTTTAAATTTTCGGTGGTGAAAACTGTTGAAAAATATCTGTTCAGCTTATTGCTCATTTTTCCGTCGTTATCAGTTAGCTCGCCGGTATCTGACTGTATTGGTTAAATTTCGTCTCGTGTTTAGTTTGATACATTTGGAAGAATCCCCTGGGGTTTGACTTCACCTGCCTTGCTACCTTCAATTCACTATTCCTCTTTGCTTTTCTTATCTCGGTCTTAACCCTACTGGCCAATACCTTATAATAATCTCCGAGGTAAACTTCACCACAATTTATTCTCCTACCTATAGCCTTCCTTTGCACAATAATATTCTTTAAATAATTATTTATCCATTTGGGGTCATTGTTATTTGATCTGAGTTTTATGTTTGGTAGGTTCTGCCTTTGTGCATTAATTAACTCATTATTGTTGTGGAACTCTTCAACCTCAGATTTCGTGTTCAGTTCATCCTCAACTATCATATTTTGTGAGTTTATCATAGGTCAGGTCACCAGATAAAGTGAGGTCGCCCTCTGTGGCTACATTGTGTGAGGTCACCTCACCTGAGGTCAGATAATTCACCCCCAAACGTAATACCCTTTCTCTCAGCTGCCTCCTCAACCTATCAAAGTTTGCCCTTATGAAATATGGGACTTTAATGGAATTTTCCTTGAGACTGACATTAAGTTCCAATTTGAATAATACTTCTTTGTGATCGCTGTGAACTAGTTCGTTCCCTACCTCGACATTACTAATGTGGTTTTCTCTGTTTGGCAGAACTAAATCGAGTATATTATTACCTCGAGTGGGTTCTGCTATATATTGACTTAGGAAACAGTCCTGAACTGTTTCAAGAAAATCCTCTGATTCTGAGTTACCCCGTAAGGTTGGTCCAATCTATTTGACTAAAGTTAGTCGCTTATTATACGGACTCTGCTATGTCTGGATGACCTGCACATTTCATCCCAAATATATCGCTCATTAACTCTATCGAGATTAGGAGGTCTGTATATTGCTCCTATGATTAATTTTTCCCTGCCATCAGTTTATTCTATCCAAATTGTGTCTGTATTCAGTTCAGTTTGTATTTCCTTATTAATTTCACACTTCAAATTATCCCTGACATATATCGCTACTCCACCTCCTTTCATAATCTGCCTATCAGTATGGAATAATTTGTAAGCTTTAATTTGGTATTCGACAGGTAACTCACGTGAGTCCAAGTTTATCCATGTTCAGTGACTGCTATTATATCGATTTTTTCGGTACATACAAACGCCCTGATATCATCCATTTTGTTTCACATACCTCTACTGTTTGCGTAGTAGACATTTAAGTTAGTTGTGATCTGAGTCCTCTCTTTGTCTCGTTTAGGTTTTAACTCCCTGCGTAATTTAGTTTTGTCATCATTACTAGCAATGTTTCTCTTTTACTTTTCATTTTGTTTACCTGCACCCACTGCACTGCAGTCTCCTCGATCCCTGTACTCACCTGTTCCCCCAGCAGTTTAAAGACTTCGACATCTTTTGAACTGCCCTCTATAGAGAGCCAGCCAGGGTTGCCACCCCATCCCTAGACAAATGTGCCCCATCTCTAGCATAAAGGTCCCTTCTGCCGTAAAAGTTGTCCCAGTTATCAACGAATGGGACTGATATTGACTTGCAATATCTGTCAAGACGGCCGTTGACACCAACCGCCTTTGAAAACCATTCATAGCTAACTGGAACGTATTAGGATGAAGGGAGGGATCCCTATCATATGTGGTGTCCTGCCTAGAAGGAGACTTGGCAGTGAATAGTTGTCAAGGGCAGCTGGTGTCAACATCCGGCTTGACAGTTATTGCAAGTCAATATCAATCCCATTCGTTGACAACTGGGACAACTTTTACAGCAGAAGGGACCTTTATGCTAGGGATGGGGTACATCTGTCTAGGGCTGGGGTGGCAACCCTGGCTGGCTCTCTCGAGAGGGCAGTTCAAAATATGTCGATGTCCTTAAACTGCTAGGGGAACATGGGAACACGGGGGTGGAGAAGACTGCAGTGGGAGCTGGTAAACAAAGTGAAAGGTTACAGAGAAACATTGCTAGTAATGATGACAAAACTAAATAAGGCAGGGAGTTAAAACCTAAATGGGTTGAAGAGAGGACTCAGAACACGACTCACTTAAATGTCTACTATGCAAACAGTAGAAGTATGAGAAAAAAATAGCATTCACCGAAACATGGATAAACTTAGACTCACGTGAGTTACCTGTCGAATACCAAATTGCAGGTTACAAATTTTTCCATACCGATAGGCAGATTAGGAAATGAGGCGGAGTAGCAATCTATGTCAGAGATAATCTGAAATGTGAAATAAATAAGGAAATGAAAACTGAGTGGAATACAGAAATTATTTGGATAGAATTAACCGATGGTAGGAAAAAAATCACAGGAGTAATATATAGACCCCCTAATCTGATAGAGTTAATGAGCGACTTATTTGGAATGAAATGCACAGGGCTTCCATTCATAGTAAAGTGTGTAAATTAGGCGACTTTAACTTTATCCAAATAGATTGGATCGACCTTAGGGGTAACTCAGAATCAGAGGATTTTCTTGAAACAATTCAGGACTGTTTCCTAGGTCAACATATAACCGAACCCACCCGGGGTAATAATATAGTCGATTTAGTTCTGTTAAACAGAGAAAACCACATTAGTAATGTAGAGGTAGGGAACGAACTAGTTCACAGCGATCACAAAGAAATAAGATTCCAATTAGAATTTGAGGGTAGACGCAAGGAAAATTCCATTAAAATCCCAGATTTCAGAAGGGCAAACTTTGATAGTTTGAGGAGGCAGTTGAGAGAAGGGGTATCACACTTGGGGGGTGAATTACATGACCTCACATGAGGTGACCTCACACAATGTACTCACAGAGGGCGATCTCGCCTCACCTGGAGACCTGACAATGATAACCTCACAAAATATGACGGATGAGGATGACCTGATCACGAGATCTGAGGTTGACGAGTTCCACAACAATGTAAAGAATAAGTTACTTAATGCACAAAAACAGAACATTCCATACATAAAACTCGTGTCAAACAACAATGACCCTAAATGGATAAATAATTATTTAAAGAAGGAAGGCTTTAGGTAGGAGAATAAATCCTGGTGAAGTTTACCTCCGAGATTATTATAAGGTATTGGCCAGTAGGGGTTTCTTAAAATGTATCAAACTAAAACACGAGAAAAGATTGGACTAATACAGTCAGATACCGGCGAGCTAACAAATAACGACAGAGAAATGAACAATAGTCTGAATAAATATTTTTCAACAGTTTTCACCACAGAAATTTTAAACATGATACCCGAGGTACCGACTACATACAGAAGTAGTGAAGAAATAGATTAAGCGAGATAGTAGAGACTAGTAACGACGTTAGCAAGCAAATAGACAAACTAAAGCCTAATAAGTTACCAGGTCCCGATGAGATATTTGCTAGAGTATTAAAGGAATGTAAGGAAGAGCTTAGTATGCCCTTAGCAAAGTTGTTTAGCATGTCCTTAAAAACGGGTGTAGTTCCAGAATCCTGGAGGATAGCGAATGGAATACCGATTTTCAAGAAGGGAGATAGATCACTAACCTCTAACTACCGTCCAATCAGTAATTGCAGGCAAATTACGGGACGCAATAATTTCAAACTATTCGAAACCACCGAAGGGTCGAGACGTGCCTGGCGCTCCTCTCGGAGCAGCCAGGTCAACTGTTGTGTTGGCCCATACCAGCCCCCTCCCCTGAACCCTCCTCCCCACCGGAATATCAACATGTTCTCGCCAGAAGTTGCTGTTTCATTTAGGAAAGGAATGGAACCAGTGTTAAACAGAGGTGAACAGTGGTGAACGGTGCTTAAGTCAGTGAGAACAACTCATCAGTAACAGTCGTACCCGGGTTGACCTTCACACAGTGAGGTCCCAGGTACCCAGTGATAGCGGCCCGTGAGACCCAACAACCAGCGATGTGTTAATCCGTCTACGATAGGAAGGCCTGGGACCACACCTCACTCATATAACACCATCTGTGAGGGAATTACTACACCACGTCAGGCCCCTCATAACACCATATGTGAAGGAGTTACTACACCACGTGAGGCCCCTCATAACACCATCTGTGAGGGAATTACTACACCACGTGAGGCCCCTCATAACACCATCTGTGAGGGAATTACTACACCACGTGAGGCCCCTCATAACACCATCTGTGAGGGAATTACTACACCACATGAGGCCCCTCATAACACCATCTGTGAGGGATTTACTACACCACATGAGGCCCCTCATAACACCATCTGTGAGGGAACTACTACACCACGTGAGGTCCCTCCTAGCACCATCTGGGAGGGAACTACTACACCACGTGAGGTCCCTCCTAACACCATCTGGGAGGGAACTACTACACCACATGAGGCCCCTCATAACATCATCTGTGAGGGAATTACTACACCACGTCAGGTCCCTCATAACACCATCTGTGAGGGAACTACTACACCACGTGAGGTCCCTCCTAACACCATCTGGGAGGGAGTTACTACACTACGTTTTTGCTGTTCAACACCTACATTAATCTGTATGTTCACTGTATGTTCCTTTACCTTTCTCTAATGAAGGCTTTTGTTAAACCACCAATGTATGTAATAAGTCATTTATGTCCAATGTATATTTTCAGCCTTCGGGCTGCAGAACTTTTTCAATAAACCGTCAATTATTATTATTATTATTATTATTATTAAGTTGATAAATGATTCCCAACAAGGCTTCACAAGCGGGCGTTCATGTCTAACTAATCTATTAACATTCTTTTCAACTATTTTCGAATCAGTGGACGAGGGGCACGACTATGATGTGATATATCTTGACTTTAGCAAAGCCTTTGACAGAGTCCCCCACGAAAGACTAATAAGAAAAGTGGAGGCTCATGGCATTGAAGAAGATATTCTAAAATGGATTAGGCCGTTACAGTCCAGGAAACAACGGGTGAACATTAACAGCACTAAATCCGATTGGAGCAACATCAGTAGTGGAGTACCCCAAGGCTCAGTACTTGGACCATTATTATTTATTATATACATAAACGACATAGATATCGGCGTAGACAGCAACATAAGTAAATTTGCTGATGATACTAAAATAGGGCGTGTAAATAAATCTGACCAGGACTCTCAAAACTACAGGAAGATCTAAACAAATTTTTTGAATGTTTTGAAAAATGGCATTCATGAAATTCAATGTAGACAAATGTTAAATACTCAGTCTAGGAGATGTAAACAGAGTAACAGGATACCAGAAGAACAACGATGTTAAAGAGAAATCCGACTGCGAGAAAGATTTAGGAGTAATGATAAGTAGGAATCTTAAGCCAAGTAAACAATGTGTAATTGCTCGAAACAAGGCTAATAAAGTACTTGGTTCATACAAAGGAGTGTTAATTACAAGACTAGCGAGGTTATCCTAAAACTATATCTTGCGCTTCTGAGACCTCACTTGGATTATGCAGTTCAATTCTGGTCACCGTATTATAGAATGGATATAGAATCCCAAGAAAGAATTAAAGAGGAGAATGACATGACTAATCCCGGGCAATAGGAATCCTTGAGTACAGAGACAGGTTACAGCATTTTAATTTGTACTCCCTCGAAAGACGTAGAGTGAGGGGCAATATGATCAAGGTGTATAAATGGAAGTCAGGGCTAAACAAAGGGGACATTACAAAGGTACTCAAACTATCCAACCAGATGCGAACTCGTAACATTGGTTTTAAATTAGACAAATTTAGATTTAGGCGCAAAATAGGTAAACATTGGTTTGGAAATAGAGTAGTGGACGAGTGGAACAAGTTACCAAACATCATCATTAACTCGAATACGCTGGATAGCTTCAAACATAGGTTGGATGGATATATGAGCAATAGGGGTTGGGTGTAATGGGACTGCCCAGTATGGGCCAATAGGCCCGCTGCAGTTTCCTCCATTCTTATGTTCTTATGTTAACTCTCCTTCTAGGCAGGACACCACATATGATAGGGATCCCTCCCGTCACCCTAATACGCTCGATAGCTGTCTTGAACTTATCAAGGAACTCCTCACTCCTACACTAGCCAATATCATTGCCACCTGCACTGAGACAGATAATGGGTTAGTTCCCATTACCAGACAAGATATTGTCCACTGTCAACTATATCCCCCACCACCCCAGCTCCTGGCAAACACGGTACACTCAGTAGACACACCCAGTTCACTCAACCCGGTACGTGCAATTTAGCCTTTTGGTTTCCGGTGTTCTTTTCGCTGTTTGAAGTTGCTACCCTTTACCCCTCCAGGAGAACCACACTCTCCTCTGGTTACCTCTATGTTGTCCTGGTTTAGTTTGTGTTGTCATGGGTGTCTTTGTGTTATCCTGGTTGACTTTATGTTGTCCTGGTTGACTGTGTGTTGTCCTGAATGAATTTGTGTTTCCCTGGTCGACTTTGTGTTTTCTTTGGTTCACTATGCGTTAACTTGGTTAAATTTTGCTTTCCTGGTTTAGTTTGTGTTGCCCTGGTTTAGCTTGTGTTCTCCTGGTCGACTTAGTGTTGCCCTGATTTAGTTATGTATTTTTGGTTGACATTGTGTTGCCATGGGTGACTTTGTGTTGCCCTGGTTTAGCTTGTGTTCTCCTGGTCGACTTAGTGTTGCCCTGATTTAGTTATGTATTTCTGGTTGACATTGTGTTGCCATGGGTGACTTTGTGTTGCCCTGGTTTAGCTTGTGTTCTCCTGGTCGACTTAGTGTTGCCCTGATTTAGTTATGTATTTCTGGTTGACATTGTGTTGCCATGGGTGACTTTGTGTTGTCCTGGTTGACCTTGTGATGTCCTGATTGACTGTGTGTTGTCCTGGTTGAATTTGTGTTGTTCTGGTTGACTTTGTGTTGTCCTGGTTGACTGTGTGTTGTTCTGGTTGACTGTATGTTGTCTTGGTTGAATTGGTGATGTCCATGTTGACTGTGTGTTGTTCTGGTTGACCTTGTGATGTTCTGATTGACTGTGTGTTGTCCTGGTTGACTTTGTGTTGTCCTGGTTGACTGTATGTTGTCTTGGTTGAATTGGTGATGTCCATGTTGACTGTGTGTTGTCCTGGTTGACTTTGTGTTGTTCTGGTTGACTGTATGTTGCTATAATACTGTAGATGGGTTTAGAATAAGGGGAGGAGTATGAGAGAATTGGAGGGAGTGCAACGTTAGCAATGTTGGTAGCGTGGTTAAGCTGGTGCTCAATTATTCATAACACAAAGGCTAAAAGTAGTGTGATGCAATTATAGATTTTAATATTTATTGTATGAAAACATACAGTCAAGTTTAAATAAATTTATTACAGTGCTAAAAACTCTAAATATTAGCATTAACTTATCAAAGGAAATATTCACAATAGTTATATGTAAAATTGACACAGAATCTCATGACTCTTATTTTATCATTTACTTAAGCACAAGCAACAAATTACATTAGGAACTACCAACTATTTGGTCTCTTTTGCACAGGACTTCATTCCAAATAGCACAATAGCAACACCAGGACGGCTGGGGTTGGGAGAATATTTATGCTCGCTCAGAGTGGGGAGACATCTGCCTCGCCTAGAGTCTGGCTAGACTGCCCTGAGTTACTCCTATGGTCCACTGCCTCTTGCTCTGGGCTGGTGCTATAGCATTTATTCTAATGTCCACGGCCACCCTACCTCATGATGAATTCTAAGTCCATAAACATTATAGTCATGTGAGGTGATATTACGTATAGTAACAGCCACGTGGATCCACGCTATGAGTCTTGTGTAGTGGGGTGGACTAATGCAAAAATCGTTCACATCTGGCAAAAAGTGTGAAATTTGGCATGAAATTACCTTTTGCCACATAGAAACATTTCCAGGGTGGGAACACCCTGGGCCTCACTCTGGCGGCCATTTTGAGCAAATTAAAAATGGCCGCCTCGATTCCACAGCCCAAACCATAAAATGACATATCTCAGGCTTGTTTCTAATACCTTGGAGGATGCCTGATCAATCTAACTATGTTTTGGAATGTTTCGAAGTCTAGGTCACATGATAGGTTAAGGTCAAGATAATTTTTTACCCTAAAACAACTATATCGCTCAATCTCTGAAGCCGCAATGTTTCGGAATGTTTCAAGGTCACCGTCATATGATAATTCAAGGTCAAGGTCATATTTGGCCCCAAAACACCTACGTAATAAGGATGTCATGGTTGTCAAGTTTCATAGCTCCACTGCTGCGGTTCTTAGGAAGTCACAACCATGCAGTTGCAGTTGTAATTGTTTGGTCTTAAGTTGAATTATCCCTGTAACTTGTGTGAACTTATTGAGAATAATAACAATATGAGCCTGAGATATGCCATTTTATGGTTCGAGCTGTGGAATTAAGCGGTCATTTTGAATTTGCTCATAATGGCCGCCAGAGTGAAGTTCCAGCGTGTCCCCACCCTGGAATGTTTCTATGTGGCAAAGGGTAACTTCATGCTAAATTTCACACTTTCTGTCAGATGTGAACGGATTGGGTGTATTTTTTTAATTAATCCATCCCACTAGTGAGCAAGAGGAAACTGCAGCGACTTCGAGTTAATGATGGTGTTCACTCCAGCGCCCATTTTTTTGGACATTCAGTGCAGCAAGTCCAAAGAGGAATCCTAAACATTGGGTTACTTTTAAGTAATCCGACAAATGAATTTGTCAAGCTAAAATAATAGCTCTGATGAAGCCATTTCTCAGGTCACTTTAAACTGACCTGATGTTCGGGATTCCTTTTCGCACTTGTTGCACTGAATGTTAAAAAAATAATGGGCACAGGTGTGATAGTTTAAGTAGAGCTTTTTTGTTATACCACCTTAATTTAACCCTGACTTCCATTTATACATTTCAATCATATCGCTCCTCACTCAAGTTCCTCAAGAGAATGCAAATTCAATTTTCATAATCAATTTCAATCGGGATTACCCTTGTCATCCGCCTTTATTATTATTTAATTAATTTATTACACCCCAGGGGGCGACAAGCCTAGTCACAAGACCGTGCGGTCAGACACTAATACAGTGGTACTCGTGTCTCGCAGGACACGCTATGACTTGTGATATGGAGACATTGATGTGAGTTGAGGACAGTGGGATTTAGCACCCAGCAAAGTGTGGGTAACGTACAAGAATTATAACTAAATTATTGTGTATAAGTAGGTGGTGACATAGTGATTAGTGACTCTCCCTGTGGTAGGAGGTCCCTGTTAGCGGGGCAGTCAAGGCAATAGTGTTGAGGGGTGTTAGCGTTGGGACAGTTACAGAGTTTACAAGAAGAGAAGTGCAGGTCACCCCCCACCCCCACCCCTCCCCCAGGAGCGACCCAGGATTCTGGTGTGAGGGGTTTCTCAAATTGTCCGAATATAAATATATACGGGGGGAGCGCAGCGAGCCCATACAGCTGGTGGGTTCGGGGGAGCGCTGTAAGCCCCCCCTCCCCCCCGAGAAAATGTGAAATTTGATCACTTTCAGGAACTTTTTGAGGCCATATGCGACGGCTATTAGGTTATTTGAAAAGATAATCAAGGGGCAATTTAGAGTGAGAGTAAACATTCAATGTCATAACAGACATTTGAAAAGGAAAAAGTACAAGGCAAGTTCAACGCATAAATCATGTTTTATTTTTATTACACATCAAGAGTAACTTATCTATGTGCTATCACTACCACATTTTGAATTCATTAACATTTTATTTTGTATCTTTTAAGCAATCACTTCATTGCAGTTATTCATGATCATCTGCAATAATATCAACAAGTTCCATTTTCCTTGGATTTTGCCGTGCAAATATGTCAATGATGTCACTGACTTCCACTGAAATGTCTCTGTTGATGTGAAGGAGGCTGAGGCTAGACAGTCGTGCAGTCCCCATTGCTCATCTTAATTCAGTGGTGTAGTTCTGTGGGAACACATGGGAACAGCGTTCCCTTACTTTGTTTGGGAGGGGGGACGGCGTTCCCTCACTATTTCAAATAAATCTAAACGTACAATTCTCTAATGTAATGATTTTTTTCCATCCCTAAAAGAAATATGAGAAAGAATCATTAACTGTTTCAATTCTTTTTGCTTCAACTGAGGTAATGCTAGCCTATAAACTTTGAGGCATTGTGATTTTGCGGTATCGTCGCATTACTTAATTATAAAAAACTCACATAAATAATAGCCGCCCCCTCCCATTTCTTACAGGCCGGCGGCCGCTCCCCTCACTTGGACATTAGGTTGAGTCTTATTTTAGTTTGTCTGTTTTACATATTTTTAAGTTAATTTATTCTAATTCGTTGGTATAATATATTCTCTTAATAAGCAGCAGAAATATTTGTAAATATTTAAAATAATGTGCATTCCGAAAAATCTGGCATACTCAGCATTGTTCAGCGCAATGTGCTGACGCTGCTGCAGACCTGCAGTGCCGAGTAGGAATGCCAGTTTAGTTGCTCACCAAGTCACCTAGAAAATGCAAGCACTTGTCTTGACACTGGTGGAAGTCTAAAAGACTATTATTGTACCGTTGTATGTGTTGACAGAACTGGTGAAATTACATAGTGGCGTTCTGAGAACCGAAGCTCAATACCAGTGATGTAGGCTTTGGTGGTTTACCTAAAATTTACAAAAATCTTTATTTAATCAAACGTTGTACCCTCAAAAATTAGGGAAAAACGTAAACAAGCATCCATACAATCGTTTATCACAAGAAAGTAATAGAACACACAGAAGAAAGTGCAACTTGTGCAAGTGATTCCACAAGTGATATTGAGTGCGGAAAAGTACTTCCAAAAGCTACTACTTCTAGTGGTGTGTCATGGCTTGAAATTTGGACTGCTGAGATGTGGGAAGAGAAGAAAAACGCTTACCTATGGCTTGTGAGTGATCCCGGAAAAATCGAATGTGCAGCACACTCTAGTGTGACAAATCTAGGCCCATTTAAATCACGAGGTGCTGATGTTTCCAAAGAATGGAGTTCAGTTTCAGTTTCTTGCAAGGGCAGCACAAGATCAGTCCAACTATCATCCTTGAGAAAAAAATGTTTGCTTCCTTCAAAGTCGCAGTCACACATCAGTGCTGTTAAAATTCTTGAGAGTGCAAGGGAACAACAAGTTGAAACTATCATGGACCGTTTAAATAAATCTGAAGTAGAGGCTACCTGCAAAATATTTAGAATTGCTTATTATATAGCCAAAAATGATGAACCATATACTGACCATTTTGATTTGTTGCTGTTATCGCTGCTGGCTTCAACTACAGTGCTGGCGTTGCCTTACCCGAACAAACATTCAATCTATCAATCTGCGACCACGTGCCCCCCGGCGCGACCTGCACAAACAAGATGCCCTGATTCTGCTGAGTGTATGGTTTAAAGGGTGGCGTGGCCGCCTGGCCTCCATGATGGCAGATCGCCTTCTCAAGTGATGCTGTGAGGACCATGCAGCCACCAGCCCTCTGTGGTAAACACCGACTCCCAATCCTGGCCGAGTTTTTGTGCTGGAACAATTTACACAGTACTATTGCCCCTTGGAACACTATACTGGTTCGCATTGACCCGCACTTGTAAGTACAGCCAAAGTGATGACATACCCCTCAGTACTGAAATATTGTCGACTAATTATGCCTACTCATTTCTGCCTTATCTAGAAAAATAAGACAATGCGGAATGAAGTGTAACTAAGATTAATAGAGTTATGAACTTTGTATCATGTCACTATGCTTAATAATCAATTGTAATTAAGATGAAATCGTCTGAGACTAACTAATTATGTATCAGATAGATCACCATGTAATGCTAATGAACGCCTTGTTCTCTGCAGGTTTTGACCACATCAATAAATATTGAATGCGTCAAAAGGCGAGTTTCAATCATTCCCTTCGACTTGCCCGTCACCTGAACGTCCTTAACCAAGGCGTTTACAGTTGCAATTGCAAGAATTAAATGGCACAGACATTCCACAAGGATTGCGTTCACGATTTAGTGCTACAAATATAATTGACCATGTTACACAAGAAAAGATATCAAGAGTCCGCAAACGCATCCTTGAAATAAAAGGAAAAATTGCCATTCTAATAGACGAGTCCACCACTCTTAGTAGCAAAACTACTTTGATAGTCTATTTGAAATGTGAAACGAACAAGTCAGATGATCCACATTTTATTTTCCTGGATTTGCTAGAATTACCTGATACAACAGCAAAAACAATATGCCAACACTTACTTGTCGTGCTGAGCATGGGCTTGATCTTGATTATCTTCAGGACAATCTTATTGCTTTTACCAGTGATGGTGCCAGTGTAATGTTGGGGAAAAAATCCTTTGTGGCTCAACGACTAGTGCAGAAGTACCCTTATATTATAGTATGGCATTACTTAAGTCATCGCTTGGAATTGTCAGTAGCAGATACAATTTCTGAAGTACATGGTGTTAACCATTTTCGTTCTTTTATAGATAAACTGTACTCTTTATACAGTCAATCGCCTAAGAACCAAAGATAAATTCAACAGTGTGCAGCGAAGCTTGATGAACAGATGAAAACAATTGGAAGAGTGTTAGGAACTAGATGGGTTTCAAGCTCCTTCAGAACTTTTTCAGCAGTTTGGAATGACTATGCATCTCTGTGTTATCATTTTGAGCATGTTGGCAGTGGCACTGATGAAAATCGATAACAAATTTACCAGTGTGCCTTCAGGGGGCTTCATAAACGCATTTCATCAAAACAGTTTCTCCTTGATCTGGCACTTATGTACGATGTATTATTTGAATTATCTCTACTTTCTGAGTCCTCACAGAAAAGGGATATTACTATAATTTATGCAGACAAGTTAATTCGTCGCAGCATACGATTTTTAGAAGCAATGAAGGAACGCAAGGGTAAAAAAGTCTTAGAAGCAGAAAATGCCATTAAGGAAATGAAGTTTGCATCAGTGACACTGACAGATAACAACAAGACTGTTTCAATCAATCATGGTCAGTTTTTAACCAGTATCATAAACAATATGAAACAACGGTTATTCACATCAACTTCTTCCCATGAATCAACATAGTCACGACCAACAACTTCTGACTCCATTCCAAACATAATTTCTGAGCTGAGTATCTTAGAATTCGATAAGTGGCCAGCTGAGATAAATCCAGGATTTGAAAAAAATGAAATAGTCCCTTTGCAAACGTTTTAGATTACCATTTTCAAAAACAATCACAGCATGCAGACTTTCTAGACAACGATGGGCGACATATTCCGCCAGACCTGAAGCCTATAATCGGATGTTCAAAAGTAATCCCATGCAGCTCTTCTGAATGCGAACGAGGCTTTAGCAGCATGAACCTTATCGTGACGGAAACGAGGTCTAGACTGTTAATCAACCATGTGAGCAATCTCATGTTTATTAAACTTCGCTGTCCTCCGATTCCAACCTGGAAACCAGACGACTACGTACACAAATGGCTTAGGTGTCATCGTTTAGCAACTGATACACAAACAAGAATAGCCAAGTTCAAGGATCTCACTGTGGACCCAGTTTGTAAATTCTGTTAAAAATTTCTCCAAGACTGCAAAAGTTCAAGGTGAGCCTAAATAGATTATTTTATAAATTTTATTTAATAAAGTGTATTGCTTTGAGACTGGAATCATGATAAGCTACACATCACCATTATCAAGCCCTGCGTTAGCAGGGTTTGGTATCGAAACTGGGGCTAGAAATGTCACCCGCGTGTATAGTACAGTAGGATATAGGGATCCGGAAAGTTCAGCTTATCTGTCTGTCGTCGTCTATCTGTCCCGAAACTCCTCCGACACAATGGGACCACTTGTTACCAAAATTGGAACATAGATTGATTAGACCTATGCGAGGGTCGGTTAAGCATTGATATAAATGATATTGTCCCCAATGTTAATGCCCACCCCCCACCAACCCCTCTTTTGACCCTCCAAAATCAGTCAGGACCCCCAGTTGTATGGGCTCGCTGTGCTCGCCAGTGCCCCCACCATCTGAGTTACACTTTCAAAATGCGTTCCCTCAGTTCCCTTTTTTAGTAGTACACCACTGCTTATATTGGTCTTGATGCGCTTAAAGTCACTGAAGGACTTCTCAGCGGAACAGGTGGTGACTGGCAGGGTGTAAAGGATGGTCAGCAGCACCCTTGACCACCGAAGGGTCAAGACGTACCTGGTGCTCCTCTCGGAGCAGCCAGGTCAACTGTTAAGTTGGCCCATACCAACTCCCTCCCCTGAACCCTCCTCCCCACCGGAATATCAACAAGTTCTCGCCAGAAGTTACAATTTCATTTAGGAAAGGAATGGAACCAGTGTTAAACAGAGGTGAACAGTGGTGAACAGTGCTTAAGTCAGTGAGAACAACTCAACAGTAACAGTCGTACCCAAGTTAACCTTCACACAGTGAGGTCCCAGGTACCCAGTGATAACGGCCCGTGAGACCCAACAACAACCAGAGATGTGTTAATCCGTCTACGATAGGAAGGCCTGGGACCACACCTCACTCATATAACACCATCTGTGAGGGAATTACTACACCACGTCAGGTCCCTCATAACACCATCTGTGAGGGAGTTACACCACGTGAGGCCCCTCATAACACCATCTGTGAGGGAATTACTACACCACGTGAGGCCCTCATAACACCATCTGTGAGGGAATTACTACACCACGTGAGGCCCTCATAACACCATCTGTGAGGGAATAACACCATCTGTGAGGGAATTACTACACCACGTGGTCCCTCATAACACCATCTGTGAGGGAATTACTACACCACGTCAGGTCCCTCATAACACCATCTGTGAGGGAACTACTACACCACGTGAGGTCCCTCCTAACACCATCTGGGAGGGAGTTACTACACTACGTGTTTGCTGTTCAACACCTACAATAATCTGTATGTTCACTGTATGTTCCTTTACCTTTCTGTAATGAAGGCTTTTGTTAAACCACCAATGTATGCAATAAGTCATTTATGTCCAATGTATATTTTCAGCCTTCGGGCTGCAGAACTTTTTCAATAAACCGTCAATTATTATTATTATTATTATTATTAAACATGGAGAGGATGGCAGGGTGCCAGACTGCTGCTTCTGCCACCGGCCGGCCCAACAGTGAAGCTCACTGTGTCTATGTCTGACTTGTCAGACCATCTGGAGCTGCATCTGTAAGACACAATGACAAAAAATGTATTCAATATAAACCATGATAATTACAACAACAAAATAAATTCAAAACTGATGCATTTAATATAAATCTTTAGACTAATACTGCAACAGAAGCACATTTTTTAGTTTAAAAAGTATTTAACAATATCATGTCACACTTCATGTCACAAATTTAAAAAAAATTTACTTTTGTGACATTTATAGGAAATAGAAATATAAGCAGGACTAGAGTTTTTGGGTTCTAGAAGTCTCTCAATATTCAACACACTAAATGATGATTTAGGGAAGCACAAAAAATATAAATAGTCGGTAAGGTGAACTATAACGACGTCTTGTCGTACATCATTTATGAAATTTTTTCCAACTTACGTAGTGGGCATTTCGAAGCAGAAGTGACATTTACATCGTCACACTATAGCTTACGTTTCACTGGGACGCTAGCAGTTTCACTAGATTCAGTGTTGGTAGATGATGTTGTACCCAGAGTCTCCTTGGCGACGTCTCTGGTAGGGCTTAGTGGCTTTGACTGTACGCCAGATGGGCGCATGAAATTGCGAATATCCATAGTGAACTAGAAACAAAGCAAACACACTATACTGTACACGCACGGGAATAACACAATAATGTAAGAGCGCGCATGCATTGTTCACAGCTGAAACAGGGGCTCGTGACTGACTCCTGAGTCAGAACTTGGTTATTTATATGAAGATGCCAGTGGTCCTGAGGGTCATGTCAGGTCATAAGCTGATCTTATGACCTAACATGACCCAAAATTCCGCACACAATTATGTCTTATAATCAAGCCGCTTGTGTTTGACCGTATTACGATTAAATATGACAGGTGAGGGAGGGAGATGACGGCAGATCAAAGACACTTCAGACGGGCATCGTGGGCTTCAAGGGGGATTTCCTGGATACGCCCCTCCGGGCCCCCCTCAAATACTTGCCAGATAAGTCTGTATCCTAACCTAATATGAGCCGAGACAACATTATGTCTGCTTACCATAAGTCCATGTCGACGATAATTGTGTGGATACGGAAAAAGGTGATCAAAATGTCGGATGGATATACTCTCAGCACGATGGATTGTGGGGAGAAGAGCAGCTGAACATATTCTCTTTCGGTAGCAGAGGAAGGAGGGTGTTGCCCCAGCACCAGGGAGGGCCAGTTCACAGGCATTCTTCGCGAGACGGTCAACAGTATCATTGTTTGTTATTCCAATATGAGATGGAACCCACAAAAAAATGCATGACAAGAGAATTATCGTGGACTGTTGAATTAAAGGGAGGAATAAAGGCTTTGTGGAGGAGAGGGCCTTGAGGGCAGATTGAGAATCACAAATCACCGTTCAATCTCCTCTGAAGGTGAAGATCAACTGCATCCAAGAGTCCATGTAATTCACTGTAGGTTGAGCTCGACCAGTTCGGAAGTCTACGGCCGACCCAACCTCCCGCCAGTGGGTCCACATCCAGCGAGAAGGGAGCACACCCTGCCCTCCCGTCTGCCTGTAGGGAACGGTCGGTGTATAGATGGTGTACGGCAGGGACTGAGGTGGAGGAGGGTCCGCCTTTGTGGTGTGTGTAAAGGTGACTGTTGGACAGAGAATCCTCCAGGGTGGAGGACCGTGATCAACCTCTGCTATGGGTACATCAATGTCAAAGTTTTGAAGCATAGAACAAATTATTTTAATGAGGTTGAGACCACCCAGCCGGAGTAGAGGCCGGGGTGAATTTGGATCAAGGGAGGTTCTAATGACATGAGAATAATGGGGGGCAAGGTGGGAGAGTGAAGACATTTGACACTAAAGTAGGAGACATTAGCGTATATTCTCTCAACAAGGGAAGGAAGATTAAGTTCAGTTTGCATGTTGACTATCCTGGTGGAGGTGGGACAACCCAGGATAAATCTCATGACTTTGTATTGAAACTTTTCAAGGAGATCTAGGGATATTTGGGATAGATGACATAAAGCAGGAAAAGGGTAGTCGACAACAGATCGCATACACATGATGTAAACAGTTCTGGCTACAGGGATAGAAATCCCGGCAGCATTGTTGGTGAGCTACATGAGAGGGGTTAGACGCTGTTTCGGTCGATCTGTGAGGTCCCGGACGATGGGACTGACAAGTTGTCGTACAGGTGTAGATGGGGTAATCCGTACAGTTGCACCCATGTAGATGTACTGCGTACACGAAAGGATAAAACTATCTCCCATAGTGAATTCTGGGAGTGTCCCCGGGTTACGAGGAGAGAAGATTCCACTCTTGTCTGGGGGAGAGGATGAGACCACAAGCAGAAGACGACACTGGTGTTAAGAGTGAGCGTTTCATCGTTGGTTGTGGATTCGCAACGTGAACGTCTTTTGTTTGTGACGTCATTTCTGCCGCGTCCGCTCGTTTTGGTTACTTTAGTATGGGCCCAGTAGTGTTAAGTTAAGTACAGAGTATCTCCTTTCTTATTGTACAATATGTTTCTAGTGGTATAACATGTAAACCTTGCTCCACTTTTATAACACCAAGTAAAGTATTATTTGTGAAAGATTATTGTTAATCATATTTTGGAGTTCCACGGAAAATAACTTACTTATTTGTGAGGTTTCGTGTGGTGGATAGACCAGTTGTTCATCGTAGTTTCTAGACTAAATAAGTCTTTACTTTTGTGTTCATTATTTTGTCACTCGGTTGAGTCATTTATTTGATCGGATTTAATTTGTATTTATTTATTTTTGTACATACGGTTATACTTATTGTTTGTCTATTTGTTAATATATTCTGTTATTAAACTACTGCATGTATTTCAATATACCCCGTAGTAATGAGGTGATAATTTGGTGGGATCTATTCCTGGACCTATAGTACAAAGTGTAATTTGTGAATTTGTGATATTGTTACACCCTTAAGAGGCCCAAGGGTCGTAACACTGGGAATGAGTTGAGGAGGCGTTGAAGATCTTCTGGCGACTCAGAATGAATGCAGATATCATCTGCGTCACAGGTAACTGTCGTACCAGGAATGTCTGGGAGAAGAGAAAGTAGGCGATGCATAAGGACATTAAAAAGAAAGGGGCTAAGAACACCCTCCTGTGGAGTGCTAAGATTGAAGTCCTTGGTGGAGTTACATGCCATCTTAAAGAAGACCCGGGAGGTTCTGTTCCGGAGGTATCCACGAATCCATCTTAAGTAATTACCTTTAACGCCGATGTCTACTAGCTGATCAATGATAATATCTCTATTTGTAACATCAAAGGCGCTTTTAAGGTCAATGAAGGCTACGACACTCATGGGGGAGAGTCGAGTATAGAGTTCCATGAGACAGTGGTGCGTACTCCTTTGTGGTAGGAACCATACAAGCTGGGTGAGAGTTTGTCCTCCAGCCGAAACACGAGACGGGTGAGGAAAATTGCGTCCCATCACCTTGCTGAAGCAAGAGGTGAGGGAAAGGGTCTGAATTTGGCAGTGCCACATTTTGGTATGGGCACTATTGTGCTGGAGGTCCACGTATTGGGTACATACCACGTGCGGAGGCAAAGATTGTAAGTCGGGGGAGGGGGGGTGGCGGGGTCTTTCAGGAGCAAACGGAGAACTGAGTAGGTGACACCGTCATCACCGGGGCTGTTGCCTTACCCCGAATGAGGGCACGCCTCAGTCCCTCCTCGGTTATCACCACCGTATCCTCTTCATCGACCTTCAGCACCGCCATGAGACGGAGGGCGCGGAGATTTGACTGGGGGAGAGGACTTCTTGAATGTGCTCCGGGAGATTACGGGCTTGGGATTGTTCTGACCATGTTTCCACTATATTTTGTGCATACTCTGCTGGGCTCTGATGAAGGGCACTAGAGGGCTTTTTCCTGACCACCTTGTTGATGAGGTTCCACATGGTTACCACGCTGGTCTGGTGGTTAATGCTGTATGTTAGACTACGCCAGGATTCAGTCCGAACACATTGTTGGAGGGCAATTAGATCATCTCTGGACGACTGGTACTGGTGGAGACAGTCAAGGGTCGGTTCACCTTGAAATAAGTCACCATCCTCCACCGCCTTCTCTTCCGCCTGGAGGATACGTTCATCTAGGGTCCAGGCGTAGGCTTCAGGGCGACGTTTGATGTGTGGCCCAGAGACGTAGTGACTGTGGAAGCTATGTGTGGAGTTCACCAGGGAGGAGTATAACGTCTCCGGCCACTCTAAATTGTATATGGGGAGAAGGTTAGATATTCGTATGTACGAGATGTAAGTAGGAAAGTACTTTGGAGGGATGGTAACACGGGTACAACTCTAGATAACGAAGGGGGTCCAGCTGGAAGTGAGTAATGGAGGCTGAGGGCGACGTGGTCGGAGAAGAGGGTAGGGCTGGATGAAGACCTTACATGGGATGTCACTAATCCAGAAGCAAACATAGTGATTAAGGGTACCTCCACGAGAGTGGATGGCACCACCAGTATCCCGGAGAGATAGCTGGTGACGGCGGATGTTCTCAAGAAGACGATTCCCATTTTGGTTGGGATTAGGAGGTCCCCAAGTTCAGGGTGTCGAGCGTTTAAATCTCCCATGTAGTTCATGCCAGAGATAGGAGGAGTAAGGAGGACAGAGAGATTTATTCTGACGGACAGAGTAGACGTTGCAAAGGCGGATCTTGCCGTCACCCACTGCTATAAATCTCAAGAAGCTGGAAGGTCATATTGCCATCCTTAGAACAGCGAAGAAGTCGATGGGGTATGGAGGAGCGGACGTAGCTGATGAGACCATTCCTGACAAGATGAACATAGGGAATGTAGCGAGAAAGCAAAGAAGCCTTCCCTCGTAATAGAGATCGGGCAGCAAAGGCTTCCTGGATGAATATAACATCCGGATTATGGTGATAAACATAACCTTTAAGTGCTGCGAGTTTCGTATCGTTTCTGATTCCACAGACATCCCATGAGATAATGTGAAGAGATACCCGGTAATTATCGAACGTGACGTTTACCCTTACGAGAGCCAGGTGTGGAAGAGAAGATGCGGCACGGGTGCTGCTTTGTGGTGCGCCGCGTGAGGGGGGCAGGAGACCAATGATCCCCTCAAGGCGAGAGGTGAGAGCATCGAGCTTCTCAATAGGGGGTGGTTACAGACGTGATGACTACCTGTTGAGTTTCTACAAGAGAGGCGAGTGTGTTTTCAGTCGTAGTGTGCCTGCTTCCCAGACCATCAATGTGAACTTCAGTAGCATCAAGACGTGCTGCAAGTGAGGTATACCGTTACATCAGAGAGTTGACAGTATCTCTAAGAGTAAGAACTTCGACAAAATCAGGATTAGTAGAGGTGACAGGTGGCGTCCTGCGGCAAAGATGCGAGTGCACTAGGACCCATCATTGACACATAAGATGGCGGTGGTGGCGAGGCAGGAGCGGCAGGCTGGCGTCTGGTGCAACCGTGCCAGACATTGATTTCTCGTTCATGACAACGAGGACATCTGACGTAGATGAGGGAGGTAGCCTCGAGGTAGTAGGTGATGAAAGGGTCCGGTGAGGGCACATTTCTCTGGAGCAGAATAGCAGCATTTGAAGTATCATGATTGTTCGGTCTTCATTTTGCGTAGTTCACAGAACGGGAGACAGGGGAAGAAACTAAAGGCGATATTTGGTGGGGGTTGGGTCTGGGAGACTCCAGACGACAACAAGCCGGTTGACGGGTTTCCATTCTGAGGGAAACGACGAGCAGACTGGATACCGGGAATTTCTTTGGCAATGAATATAAGGTAACGAGTGAGGAGGTAGCTCGGGAATTTGCGGGGCCTGTCGGGTGAATCCTTAACTTTGAGGAGCAGGGAGAGGAACTCACCAGTCTTAACCCTATCTATGATGTCCGTACGTCTTCTGGAGATGTAAACGAAGCGAGAGGTAACAGCAGACATCTTGACCGGGACGGTCGAGGTGTAAGGTCCTGGTGAACTTGGATAGCCAGCGTATTTTTGTATCAACCAAGGGGGTTTCCTTTGAAGAGGAGTTTGATGTAGTCAGCTCGGGGAGCAAAAGTTGGAGGTATAGGAGCGGTTTGGGAAGCAGTCAGAGACGAAGTGCCCTAGAGATAGGAAGTCCGTGGGTTGGAAGCTGCCCGTGGTCGGGTTAGTTGCGTGTTCCCAGTTCGGCAGCTTCCTTCGCTGTACAGGTAGTGCACGAGGGACCCACGTGCTGAGAAGCAGAAGCCTCTGTATTCTCCAATGGGCGTTTGGTGGCGGTGGAGGCCTGGTGGCTAAGAAAAGCAGGAGGGTGCCAAACTTCCCCGGGTGACATATCCTCGTCGCTTAGCACTAGGTCGACCTCCATGTCGGCAAGGGTGATGATGGGTCGGGAGTACTGCATAACGCCCCTGGACACCACGACGGGCAGGGCACAGAGCGGTGGCGGCAATGTCACCACAGCGTCTCTGCCCTGTCACACAGAGTGGTGGAGCAGGATAGAGGGGGGAGTGGTTGGGTAGTTTGTAAATACGTCACTACTACATCACACCCTTCTCACTGCGCATGCGCAGACGCGATAACAACCGCCCAAGGGGTCCAAGCAGAAAGTCCAGATATTATATCAAAAGTTCGCGAAGGATGCCTGTGAACTGTCCCTCCCTGGTGCTGGGGCTACACCCTCCTTCCTCTGCTACCGAAAGAGAATACGTTCAGCCGCTCTTCTTAGTATACAGATCTATCTGGCACTTCTCTTGTAAACTCTGTAACTGTCCCAACGCTAACACCCTTCAACAGTATTGCCCTGACTGTTCCACTGTCAGGGACTTCCTACTACAGGAAGAGTCACTAACCACTTTATGTCACCACCTACTTATACACAATAATTTTGATATAATTCTTGTACGTTACCCACACTTTGGTGGGTGCTAAATCCCACTGTCCTCAACTAACATCAATGTCTCCATATCACAAGTCATAGCGTGTCCTGCGAGACACGAGTACCACTGTATTAGTGTCTAACCGCATGGTCTTGTGACTAGGCTTGTTGCTCCCCGGGGTGTAATAAATTAAATAAATAGCAATGGAGGTGACAGACAATTTTCAAGAGGTGAGTAGTAAGAAGGAAAAGAAGAGGAGGCGAGAGTTGGCGAAAAAAGTGAAGAAAGTGAGTGATGAGATCATGAATGGTAGGAAGAAGAGGCCTGCACACACGGAAGATAGCAGAAAAAATTCTACTGGGAATAAAACGCAACAGGTTGGTCGAATGAATCATGGTGACAGTCCTAATAAGAACATAAGAACATAAGAATGGAGGAAACTGCAGCAGGCCTATTGGCCCATACTAGGCAGTACCATTTACACCCAACCCCTATCGCTCATACAGTATATCCATCCAACCTATGTTTGAAGCTATCCAGCGTATTCGAGTTAATGATGATGTTTGGTAACTTGCTCCACTCGTCCACTACACTATTTCCAATCCAATGTTTACCTTTTTTTCGCCTAAATTTAAATTTGTTTAATTTAAAACCATTGTTATGAGTTCGCTCCTGGTTATATAGTTTGAATACCTTTGTTATATCACGTTTGTTTAGACCTGACTTCCATTTATAAACCTTGATCATATCGCCCCTCACTCTACGTCTCTCGAGGGAGTGCAAATTAAGATGCTTTAACCTGTCTCTGCACTCAAGGTTCCTAATGTCCGGGATTAGTCTTGTCATTCTCCTCTGAATTCTTTCTAGGGATTCTATTTCCATTCTGTAATACTGTGACCAGAACTGAACTGCGTAATCCAAGTGTGGTCTCACAAGCGCAAGATATAGTTTTAGGATGACTTTGCTAGTCTTGTAACTAACACTCCTTTGTATGAACCCAAGTACTTTGTTAGCCTTGTTTCGAGCAAGTACATATTGTTTACTTGGTTTAAGATTCCTACTTATCATTACTCCTGAACCTTTCACATCTGGTATCTGGTTTCTCTGTTTACATCTCCTATACTGAGTACTTAACATTTGTCCACATTGAATTTCATCTGCCATTTTTCAGACCATTCGAAATATTTGTTTATGACTTACTGTAGTTTTGCGGAGTCCTCGTCAGATTTAATTACTCGCCCTATTTTAGTGTCATCAGTAAAATGTGACAAGCAACCCAGGTGGTGGAAACAGCTCAGTTGGGAGGAGGTTGAACTTTCCAAGTGATATAGGCATGTCATTCTATGAGCGGTTGCTGTGGGCTGCCGCACTGGGAAGAGAGCAAAAAAAGTTTGAACCCCTGCTTAAGAAAGGTCGTAATAATTCCTATCTGACTCTAGCTGGGGATGAGGCGGTAAAGTTTTTGACGACGACAGAATTTAAGGAGGTGATAATGACAATGCCTCAGGACACAAAGCAACACACCAAGGTGATCGTCTTCATATACCAGGTTATACTGTACTGGATCCTGAATTTCTTCTTAACGATACACGACGATTCGTATGGGCAAAGCGACACGAAATCCGGGGTGAGAAGAAGAACCAAGTGGTAGCCTTGATGAAGTGAGACGTTCCCGAGAAGATAATCATTTCTGGAATAGGATATAGGAGAATTGCAAAGTTTATTGAACAGCCTGTTCTGTGTTACAAATGCAGCAGGTGGGGGCCATATGACCTGGAAATGTCAAAGTGAATGTCGCTGTTGTTACTGTTGAAAAAATCATGATTCAATAGAATGTGGAAATAAATTAAAGTCTGGGCAACATGTTGTGCTGTGCTGTTGCACTTGTGACGGCGTGCAAAATGCAGGTTCCTCAATTTGCAATAAGAAGCCACAGATGTGTGGTGTGCAGTAGCAGAGCATGGGGGAAGTGCAACAGCGAGAAAAGGAGGAAGGACGAGGATTTGCAGGTGAGACAACTCTACCTTTAACTGAGAACGTGTGGAAGAAGAGGATAGAACAGAGTGACAAGTTGAAGGTAACAGAAAATGGTGCAGGAGCTGCACCGAAAGTTGATCCAGAAAATAAGGTAATTGACAAGTTTGGTGATGTGTAAGGTGTAGTAGTTAAACTCGGGCAAGAAATTCAGATGGTTAGAATAAATGTAGAGGACAACCAGAAGGTAATTGCTCATTTTTGTGCACATAGAAATGTGGATGTTGAATTAAGAGGAAAGAAGGTTGAAAATAATACAGTAATAAAATCTTACAAACCATCTTTGCTTTGGGGGACCGGAAATGTGGACATAAGGGAAGAGATAACCAGCAAGTGGGGCGACATACCCGAAGCATTACATGATAAGGTATTAGCTCGAGTGAAAGAAGTAATGAAACAGTTTGTGAATGAGAGAATAAGGCTAGTTTCTGTTGTAAATTGGGAAATGGAGGACTCTAGTTTAAGTATACTTTCATGTAATGTAAATAGCTTACATCCTAGGACCACAGATGTGCATGCTTATGCATGGAGGATGGTAATTTGATGAATTTACGTGATTATCAATGTTTCTGTTTACCAGATAATAATAGAAATAATACAAGAGGTTTGTTAAATTATGTTCGGAAAATGTACCGGTTGAATTGGTAATAGCTGACAAGCAGAATGGTGTTGAAAGTTTGTTTGTTAAAATCTACGCCCAAGGGAGGTCTATATGTAATAATAATAATAATAATAATAATAATTAACGGTTTATTGAAAGAGCTTGGCAGCCAGAAGGCTGAAAATATACAGTTATATATTTGGGGAATGGGTTACGAATTACAAATAATATACAAGTAACATAAGTGACACAAATAAGACATATAATAACTTAGATGGGGATCAGCTCAAACTACAGTTCATTTCAACATAGTGACAGTGTAAGGAGCAGTGTTTACTGGGAGTGAATACACTGATTTATTACATGTTATTGATAATTTTTCCAATGATTGGGACTGGGCTGTTCTTATAGCGATCAGTTCGTGCACGTATGGGCTGGATGCGGTTAACATCTATGTACACTCGGAAACCATATTCTCTAGCCCACCTGGGTCGGTGCTGGAGGTTTGTACAGTGTCCTTTCTGGACTGGGGCCCACTCTAACTATCACGATTGATTGATTGATACGTTTATTGAGATACAAAAAACATTAATACATCTCAAAGGGATGAAGTGACATAAGTCATCCCCACCCCAGTCCAGGAATGTCCCTCTCAGGACTCACATAAATCCCTAATATTTCATATAATCAGTTATAGTACATAGTTATATTCTAGATGCAAAATTTCTATATTTCTTTAATATTTCATCTATTTTCCTATTTTTAAACATCCACTCTATTTGCTTGGGGACATTATTTATATGGGCATTTCTATATACATTAAGCAATGGGCATTCCAGTATATAATGTGGCAGGGTATGGGATCTGGATGTTCTACAAACTCTACATTCATTATCCTGTTCACTTCTCTCAGCTCAAAGTTCCCAATAATATTTATATCCTAATCTTACCTCATATACACTAAATCTTTCCACCTACTCCTATCTTTCCCATATGTAAATTTTGTGTTCATGAGAACATGATGGTAATGTTTCATTGTTTCACTTTTCTCGTATATTTCATTCCTTTTGAAATTATCTTCTATTGATTGTATTTTCCGTAATTTGCTCCTTAATTGTTTCAAGGTTTTAGTACATATTATGTCGATCTCGGCCTTTTCCGTGGCTCTTTTTGCTATTATATCTACTGCTTCATTAAGACCAATGCCTATATGTGAAGGGACCCATACAAATTGAACATTATGGCCATTTTTCCTTATTGTATTTACTAATTTTTTACATGAACCAATAATGTGTTCAAAGACTGGTGTCCCACTGTTCAAAGAATCCAAAGCTGCCCTACTATCAACAAAAAAATATGCATCTTTATACATATTTACAACATTTTCCAATCCTACTAACATTGCATATAACTCAGCTTGTGTTGATGAAATAAAACTGCTCAACCGAAATCCAATTTTGATGTCATCATTTCCTTGTTCTGTGTACTGTCTTATAAGGATCCCACACCCTGCCCTGCCACTTGACATAACTGAACAGTCACAATACACATGCAATGTGTTTATTTTAGGCAAATTACTAATCTTATTCCCATATAAAGCCCTTAACTGTCCTGGTTCATGTAATGATTTCTTCATTGTGAGAGGCACTATGTCTAACTCTACTTCTCGTTCTTCCCAGGGTGGATTCTTACATCTTTTCTGAACTGCTGTACACCAGTCTGCCAGATTACATTTTTTAATAATATTTACTAATCCATTCATGTATCCTCTCTTGCCTAGCCTGCAGAAGGTCCTTTTATCTTTTAAACCATCATTTATATCTTGTACAAATTTACCCCCACTGTTCCCTCTCATTAATCGAACTGCTGCAACTGTATTAATTTCATTGACCCTCTGTTAAATGCTCTGTAACCCTAGTTCCATTTTCATTATCTCAATCATTGCATTCTTTTGTCACCCTAAAATTATTATCATTGCTTCATTTTGCATGATCTCAAGCTTCCGTAGCCTTCCTTCACCAGTACAAGAGAGGACAGGTGCTGCATAGTCTATAAGTGATCTGATGGTAGAAATATACATCATTCTCAGTATGGGTACCCCAGCACCTTTACCACAACATGCTAGAGCCTTCAAGGGCTGTAATCTTGCTCTACATTGAGTGAGGACATGATATATTTCTGCCTCTTTACTTTCACAAGTAAAGCCAATATACATTCCTAAATATTTATACTTTGACACTTTCTCAACAATTTTTCCATTTAGAAAAACGGATTCAGTTCCTCTTCTTTTACATTCACACTTGGTTTTTTTCTTCACTGATAACTACGCCCATCTTTTGAGAAAGAACACTAAAATTATTTAATGCAATCTGCAATTTTTTTACAGAGTTTCCTTGAAATAAGATGTCATCTGCATAAATGATGGTTACAACTCCTTTGGGATATTTGTGTGAGGCTATCTTGTTCATTAACACATTAAATAACATTGGACTCAATACTCCCCCCTTGGGGAGTGCCTAGTTCAAGTGCTGTTTCCTCAGATAAACATCCCTGATACCATACACAGATTCTCCTTCCATGCAAGTAGTCACCTATCCAGTGTAACAACTTTCCTCATACCCCTAGAGCAGCCAGCTCATTCATAACTACTTCACTGTGAGCTTTATCAAATGCTCCTTGTAAATCCACAAAAACTCTACATCTGTCTGCATCATTTGATAAACATTTTATAACACAGTCTGAAGTACATTTCCCTTCGAAAAAACCAAATAAATTACAAGATAGATTTTCCCCCACAATATATACAAGCCTATTTAATAATACTCTCTCCATCATCTTGGAAAAACAAGATGTTAAAGACACTGGCCTGTATCCACCAGTTGCCTTAGGGACAGGAATAACTATCGCTTTCTTCCATTCTGTTGGTAATCTACCCTCTGTATAGCTCATGTTGAATAAATCTAATAATGGATTATTTTCCATACCAACTAAGCAGTTCAAAATTTCATAAGTCACACCATCTTCGCCTGGTGCTGTAGATTTTCCTATTTTAACAGCATTTAATAACTCATCTTGAGTAATATCTACACATGTTACATCACAAATATTTAGAGCTGATAAAATAAATCTTCTTTCATTTTGCCACTCATCTAATGCTTCTATTGTCCTGTTAGGCAGGGAGGCAACACTAACAGCTTTAGCCCACTTGTCAACCAGTTTATTAGCTTCTTCCTCTGGATGAGGATGGCTAATAAAATTACTCCTTTTTCCTCTGATTTTGTTAATATCCTGCCATATTTCTTTGAGATTTTTACTCTCCCCAATGTGCTGTACAAAGTCTTGCCAATATTTCTCCCTTGCCTCCTTCCTAGCCTGCCCACATATTTTGGCTATATCCATGAAGATTTCCCTATCTTCTCCTCTTCTACCATTCTTTACCCAATCTTTATGTGCTGCCCTTAACATTTGTGTCCATCCCTTCAACATTTTGTCATTGGTATAGCAGTGTTTCCTAGCCCCATGTCTCTTATCATTTATTTTTTTCTGTGTTGACTTTGTTAAATATCTTTCTATCTCCTCAACTAAGTCATTATAAAAGCTATCCATACAGACTGGTGTATAATTTCTGCATCATTTCTCTATATTTTGGGTAAACACTTCTGTGTCATCCTTGTTTAGTTTCAATCTCTTCCTCCTATATCTCACCTGTCTCTTCCCTAATGGTAATTGAACATACACAACAAAATGGTCACTGACTAGCTCCCTTATTATCTCACATTCTCCCTGGACTCCCTGACTGCTTATCATGTAAGCATAGTCTAACCTTCCTCCTTTAATATGAGTCACTTCCTCATTTCCTAACAAGTAAGCATCTGGGTGATCTTGTAAAAATTGCCAAAATTTTATACCATTACAATTAATTCTCCCCATTGTTTCGAATCTTGGATGTCGAGCATTAAAATCTCCTACAGCCAAAGTTGAGTCCAAAAACATGCAATCTGGTAAGAAGTTGAGGTCAAAACAGCCTCTAGAAATATACAAATTTGCTATGTTCAATTCTCCTTCCTTCAAATATAACTATATACAGACACTTTCTATTCCTTGTACTCTACTCGGGCTTCCAACTAGTGCTGCTGGTATGGAATTCTTAATGTATGTTGAGACCCCTCTTATACCTTCACCCGAATAGAGATGAAATCCCTTATATCCTGACAGTTTAAGCAGGTCGCCTTTCCTGTCCCCAGTCTCTTGAAGGGTAATTATGTCAATATTATTTTTAAGGGTAAAGTAGTGTACATCTGTCACTCTATTTCGTAGACCATTAACATTCCAGGACATTATCTTAAGGCTAGCTAGATCCATGATTAATATTTACACATTTTATATCCTTTCCAATGAGATTCTTTAAGAAGGCCCAATCCTCCTGCACAGATTCCCATTTCCTCAAAAGTTTTTCTTTATCAGCGTCTTTACACTTTACCAACACATTTTTAAAACTTTCAGTTGTTGCTCCCTGCACTACACAATCCTTTATTTTCCTCTCCTTCCCTTTAATACTTATTTTAAACACTAAATTTTTCAAAAGCTTGAGCTCTTCACTTTCCTCTTTCCCTTCTAATTCTACATTATTCACATCTTTGTTTTCCCTTTCTTTATTTATCACTGTATCAAGTCTTTTCTCTATCACTTCTATTTTCTGACCTAACTTTTGCAAAATCTGAAACATCTTACGCACCTCTTCTCCCAGAATTTCTTGCACAGTTTTATCACTAACCTGGAGGGCTGCACCACTACTCTCACTTGCTACTTGTTTATTACTCTGTTTGTTCCTGGCATCAACAACTCTTCCGGCCGCAAGCGCAGTCCTTATCCTTCTTGAATCTTCATGCCAGGCATTCTCAGGGATCACTGTCTCCACTGTCTGTGTGTTCTCCTGCTGTCTTGTCATTGTCAGACCACAGTGTACGTCTTCAGTGTTCTCTGAATAATTCCTTTGTTGGTCACTTCTCATACGTGGCTTCATCTCGCATGTAATTGAACTAGCATTGTGAGTTTTACCACAATTACAACAACAAGGCTTCACTTTCTCTCCTGCATTGATCTTGTCCTTACAGTTGCTAGTTTCGTGCTTCTTCCCACAGAATCTACAACGTGGGTCCAGTTGACAGCTCCAGGCCTGATGTCCCCATCTGCAACACTTGAGACACATTATTGGTTCCTCCACATATAGTGCCACCTTCCTATACCCTGCTCCTGTAATGAACACTTTCTCTGGAACCTTTCCTCTTATTAGAGCAATAACCTGGCTTCTCTCTTCTCCCCTTATTAAATGCCTCTTGACCCAAACAAATCTTTCGTCATCCAATAAGTATTCTGGATCTAGTATTACAGGGTACCTGAAGATTATAACCTTTGTAAGTAGTATGTCGCTCTCCTCTGGCAAAACCATCAGTAATCCCTTGTACCCAACGGTTGTCAACATTTCCACAGCCTCCATGGTCCCCACTGTAAGATAAGGCTTGTGTGTGCCTTCTTTCAAAAGAGGCTCAAAGCTGCGATGCTCCCGTCCTAGTTGTACTGCCCATTTTAATTTTTCAAGGAAGGTCATCGGGCATGACTGTGGAAAAATTAATCTCTTCCTGACACGACCAACTTCACCTTGTGTGTGTTCTTGTCTGCTTCCTTCAAATTCCATACTTTGCTCTGTTCTTGATCCATTCTCCACTATCTCCTTTCTGTTATTTCCATTATTATTACCACCCACACCCGAGTTTTGTCCTAGATGTTTTTGTCTCTTCTCCTCTCTCTCTTCTCCGCTTTCACTGTCCTCATGCCAGCTTGTCTCCCTCATCCTTTTAGAAATTTCTTTCTTTTTCACTACCTCTTGTTGTAGCTGTATTTTCTCACTTTCGAACTTCCCTTGTGCTTCATCACTCGTATTAGACTCATCACTACTCAACTCAAGGTCTTCAAGAACTTCGTCCAATACTATCTTTTCTTTACTCTTCCATGTAGAGTTCTTAAGCGATAATTCACTTTCCATGGAGCAATGTTGACATCCCACAACACCCAGCCAGGAGTGATGGGACCCCGAGCAGTTATTTTCGTGTGGTAAACAGTAAGTTCCCAACACCAAAGTTGCTTGACGATACTTATTTCATCCTCAGGTCCTTATACACAAGTAGGTAAGTCTATATATCCTTTAGATAATGTAATGGGCTCAAAAACATCCCAAATTTGGGAGCTAGCACTCACAGCTGTGTTTACCAGTGCCCGCCACCCAACCGAGCATGAGCGTAGTCTTTGCTCGGATGTAACTATCACTAGGCAACACACGAGCGAACACACAGTCATAGTACAGCGGTATAGATGATATTATGTATAAATATTGTATATGGCATTTTATACTCTGCATTATCTTCATTATATATGAACACGAAAAAAAAATTACCATAGGTTGTAGTTACGAAAGTATGAATGGAAATAAACAATTCCAAACCACCCAGTGAATCCACATGTCGTTTACAGCGCTTGTGGCCAGACCACGATGATTCCACCACACCCCATCTATATCTTTTTATTCCCATCATTCGCGTAACTATATGAAAAATCGTGTTTAATTTAACTACATATTTCAAAAACCTTAAATTAAATGTGGATCAGTCACTCCTCATTTGACACACTTATAGTGTAATACTTTGACCATCCCACCTGGGCACATGGAGGCCTGTAGGGGTATCGAGATATTAATGTTGTCTAGCACTCAGGATGGAAGGAAACTCTAATGTGGTTTTCTTGTATAATATATAAGTTATATGATAGACAGTCTGGTGCTGGAGATGCCGTGTGGTGGGGAGCTGCTCAGAAGAAGACGTTCGGTGAGTAGCGTGTTGAAGGAGGTAGATGTGCAGGAGCTTCGTTAGAGAAGATGTTGCCTGTTGCTGGCCTCCTGGTTGAAATAAATGTTAACAGCGTGGAGCTTGCTGGAGGAGGTGTTACTTGTTCAGGAAGATGGGCAGAATGAGAGTTGGTTGGTGAGGAAGCTCAGAGAAGGACAGCTGGTGGGTCGCCATGCTCGCTGGCGGGAGCGAGGACCGCCAGGCAGGCGAGGAGAAGCGAAGGCTGCCAGGCAGCGGCGGAGGAGGAGGTGTTGCTTGTTGAATAAGAATGGTCAGAATGAATCTCAATGGAGAGACAGAGCTTATATACCCAGCAGCAGCCGCTATGAGTCATGTTGGGAAAACCCAGAAAGTCGCCGGTGACTGGTTCCGTTGCTAAGATACGGTAACATCAGGTTGGTTGCTAGGGAAGGCGGCACATTGGAATGCGATACACAGTTTGTAGGGGAGACGTCCACTACAGGCCCACGGTAAGTCTCACGAGGCAACATCCTTGGATTTGTTGAGAAGAGTTAAATAAGTTATAATATATATATATATATATATATATATATATATATATATATATATATATATATATATATATATATATATATATATATATATATATATATACAAAATCACACGGGAAAAGGGAAACAACGGAGTACCTTAGCTTTCGTCTTTATTCAAGACATCTTCAGAGGCAACTCAGTTGCCTCTGAAAATGTCTTGAATAAAGACGAAAGCTAAGGTGCTCCGTTGTTTCCCTTTTCCCGTGTGATTTTATCAAGATTTATCTTATCCACGTCCACGTTTTCATTGTGGACGTGTTCATACAAGTAAATCACTGTAGGTGCGCGTGATCCAGGTATATGCTGATAACCACAAGGAAACAAGAAAACACGAAGTTCCCAAGCACTTTCGTGTAATTCACATCTTCAGGGGTGAGTACAGATTATTATTATTATTATTATTATTATTATTATTATTATTATTATTATTATTATATATATATATATATATATATATATATATATATATATATATATATATATATATATATATATATATATATATATATATATATATATATATATGTAACCGGTCGGAATTTACTGGACTTTATTTTCTCACTTGACTTGGGGTTTATTAAAGATTATTAGATGGTAATGGCAGTGGAAGCGCCCCTTTGAGAAAAATCCCGAACCAGCACAAGAACACTTAAATCTACTAAACAAAATGAATTGTCCGTGACCCGTGGAAGGATAGCGTCTGTGACTGGGATGAATGAGACACACTGTAAAATTTAGACACTTATATTCCCTCCAACACTACAAACACAATCAAATAATGGTACACCAATATGCACACCTCTTAACTTGAACTTAAAACACTACTCTGGGGAATAAAAGTTATACATGATATAGAAATTATTAGAAACTCAGGCAACAATAAATTTGAAGTATTAAGAAATGTTGCTTGCACACATGAAACAGGCCTTAAGGGCTTTCACAAAATAATATCAGTCACTTAGGAAATGGTATTAAAAATAAGAAATTAAATACTCTACAATGAATAGGCCTTAAGGGCTTTCAACAAAATAATATCAGTCACTGAGGGAATGGTAATAAAAAATAAGAAATTAAATACTCTACAATGAATAGGCCTTAAGGGCTTTCAACAAAATAATATCAGTCACTGAGGAAATGGTAATAAAAAATAAGAAATTAAATACCCTACAATGAATAGGCCTTAAGGGCACTCAACAAAATTATATCACCCCAACAGATGCACACTTCCTAACCTAACTTAACCACTACTCTGGGGAACAAAGGTTATACCTGAGATCAGAATTATGAAGAAAAATTAGATGCATTAAAAGAATCAACTCACAGTATCACTCTGGTTCCACTTAATGACACAAACATTCAAAAAGCAATACTATCAAAATTATTTAAGAAATATTAAACTACACACGTCAAGATAATATCAGTAACTGAGAAATAGTATTAACTATCCCCAAATATATTCACTATTATTAATATGTTACTGGGTCCACCAATACTCGTGAACCATGCTCCACCCAACTCAACATACACCCGTAATAAGGGAGATAAAATGTTCCTCTAGGTATCTCCTAGAGTCCTAGACTCATGGTCTCAGTGTGTGACCGTTAATTTACTCAGATAGCCTCAGTGTACTCCCAGTGCGTCCATAAGGCGGAAGGGAGTGAGCCAATCAGACCTTGTATAGTTGAGAGAAGCTTTAGCTTCCCGTTGGCAAGAGGGTTTCACTAAGCTGCTCGAGACATGTGGTGTTGTGAGCCGAGGTAGAGGAGAGCTGCTGACCCAACGATCGTCCCGTCGTCAGCTGGGCACCCAGACGGCTAGATTCCCTCAAGAGATCCTTTGATCCCCCGCTAAACAATGACAGGCCTACACTGATCGGTCCAATGGCGACAATTGCCACCCTCAATCATCAACGGCAGTCTCAAACGGCAGTCAATCTCTCGCAGTCAAACTCCGGTCAAGTCTGGTCAAGTGGGTTCTGACGGAAACCCTGAAATGAACTCACTGTTAGCTCTAGTTTACTTTACCACTGCCCTATCTAACCCTGTCTGAGATCGAATGAGACTTACTTGTTATACTGCAATAGCGCAGCTCAGGTGACTAGGCCACGTGACTATTTCTGTGACGGACGCGCAGGGAGGTCTTGTTTGTCTGAATGCTCCCCGTGACTGAGGACCAGCCAGCGTCGCGTCTCCTCTCAAGGCGTTAGCTTAGGCCTACGTGACATATTTTCCGCCTAACTAATAACTCCTTGGGACACCCATAACATTATTCAGACTGATAAACGATCTATAATAATTTCAAATTCAATAATAGTCCCTTAACTTCATGAATCGCATCATTATTAATTCGGCAAATTACATTTAATATCATATAGGCCTAGTTCCACAACTTCTCGCTATGTGCGGGGAGCGCTCTCTTCCCTCAGACGACCTTGAACGCTCAGTATCGCTAATGGCGGGGCATTTGAAATTACTCTGAAATTTCTGAATATTACAATCGACCCCCCTAAAAAAAGACAGCACTGTCCTCATGTGCTGAGAAAACATACATACGACCCCCCTAAAAATTTGTTCTAAGAAACTGCATCTTACCCCTTTTGCTAAACGCAGCATTCCCGTCTTCTCCACTTCTCTCTCCCGCTAACATTCGACCCCCCTAAAAAAAACAGCACTGTCCTCATGTGCTGAAAGAACAACTTAGAAGCCACCAACACCTGGGTCATGCCTCTCACCACTCTTACAGCTGTCGGCAACACTATCACACCCTCAGGCATCCAACCTCCATCCTCTATGGTTAGAGGTTCAATCACTACTTCTTTGTTAGCTACCTGGCTTAATGAGGGAACACATACTGACAGCAACCGAGTACTCCGTGGAGGAATGGTTGGTCTCTTCTTCCTCTCTGTCGTACAATACCCCAGGCTGATGGCCTCTATTGCCCATAACTGCCTAACCTCATGCAAGCAATTTTCCCACTGAGCGGTGCTCCTGGCTTCCCTGCACAAGTGATACATGTGCGGCCAGATCTCCGCAACCTCCCCCAGCACATTCATCCCCAACAACCCAACATGTGATTGCCCCTTACCCTGGGTCTCAATCCCTGGACAAACCAACATCCCCACATCAGTGACTTCCACCCCACATACGACCATAGTGACCCGAATACACCCCACACACGGCACTGGAAACCCTGACGCCCCTTTTACCCTTATTCGAGTGGGCTGCAACACCACGCCTGCAGGCTCCAACTCCCGACGGTAGAAAAGTTCATCAATTAACGACACTTCTGCCCCAGTATCTGCTAAACCCCACATTTCACGACCCGCTACCAGCACCGAAACCTTAGGACACTCTGCTTTCAGCCTTAAGGTACCTTCTGTTGTGATTAAATTTGTCATGCGAACCACGCTTGACCATGGGTCCGCTCTCTCTTGATTCATAACATCGCCGGTGGAATCTATTGGTGAGGCCAGAAACGGTTGGCGGGGACTGCCTGGCCTTGACCATTTCCCGACCGCCAGTTCCGATTGTTATTTCCAACTCGATACTGGCCATTGGCCACGTATCCCCTTGGGACACTCTCCTGGTCCGGACCTGTTCGTGCAATTGAAACTGAGGTGGCCCTCTTGTCCACACGCATAGCACATCGGGAGAATCGAGCCTCCAGCCTGCGGCTCGTTCTCTCTTCCTTTAGTCAGCGGTACCTCCCTCAAAGCCTCTCGTTTTTGTTCCGCCTCTCTCAGCCCCGTGATCCACTCGTCTAGACCACGGTGAGGATACTTCTTGATCTCCTCCAATAACCACATACGGCTTTATTCCTCCTTGAGCCCCCGAGTGATTGCATCTCCCAACAGGGCCTTATCATATTTATGACCATGGTGGTTCAACTCATCGTTTAAATCGAGCATAGCATCATAATATTCAAGAAGCGTTTCGTTGCTCCTTTGTTTCCGATTCATCACCTTCTGAATGGCGTTGTACGTGGCCGTCTGCCCGCCGTATTGCTGCTTCAAATAACAAGTTAATTCGTCTACGGTTTCCCAGTCTCTGCGTGCATTGTATACGCGATCTGCCGCAGGCCCCGCAAGATGCCTTATTATGAATTGGATTCGACTGACTTCGTCTCCGTCTAGCAGCTTGAGGGTTCGGTCAACCTCTCTTAACCACTTCCCTACCTCTATTCCTGGCCTACCGTCGAACTTAGACATGGTCAACCCAGCCCCGAGACTAGTTCCCTCTCTACTATTGTGTCTCCTCATCTCCCACATTGTCTCATCGTGCTGTATTTGATACTGTGTCTTTACCCTATCTAGTGCATCCCCCAACAGAACTAGGTGTTGTTGATGTCCCTTCTCAAACTGTTGCAATTGTGTGTGGTGCTCCCCCCTTAACTGTTGTACATATACTCCATACTCCCCCCTGATTTCGTTCGCCCATGCCTGACATTCCGCATTGATCTTCCCTTCTAACTGTTCCAATCGTTCCTGGTACTCTCCCCGGATTTTCCCCTCTAGCTACCCAATACGTTCCATGAACTCTTCTCTCAACTGTACCAACCCCGGGCTGTCTCTCCTTTTCTCCGAGTAACCCCGCACCGTCAACCACAACAAACCCATTCCCACGGCGAGCATGAGTAGAGTTGGGGTCACACTCTCTACCGTTTCCATCCACTCCATGATTACGCTCATTATCCCAACCACAGAACTATCAGTCACGAAATAAAAATAACCACGCTCTGCTACCATTTGTAACCGGTCGGAATTTACTGGACTTTATTTTCTCACTTGACTTGGGGTTTATTAAAGATTATTAGATGGTAATGGCAGTGGAAGCGCCCCTTTGAGAAAAATCCCGAACCAGCACAAGAACACTTAAATCTACTAAACAAAATGAATTGTCCATGACCCGTGGAAGGATAGCGTCTGTGACTGGGATGAATGAGACACACTGTAAAATTTAGACACTTATATTCCCTCCAACACTACAAACAGAATCAAATAATGGTACACCAATATGCGCACCTCTTAACTTGAACTTAAAACACTACTCTGGGGAATAAAAGTTATACATGATATAGAAATTATTAGAAACTCAGGCAACAATAAATTTGAAGTATTAAGAAATGTTGCTTGCACACATGAAACAGGCCTTAAGGGCTTTCACAAAATAATATCAGTCACTTAGGAAATGGTATTAAAAATAAGAAATTAAATACTCTACCATGAATAGGCCTTAAGGGCTTTCAACAAAATAATATCAGTCACTGAGGGAATGGTAATAAAAAATAAGAAATTAAATACTCTACAATGAATAGGCCTTAAGGACTTTCAACAAAATAATATCAGTCACTGAGGAAATGGTAATAAAAAATAAGAAATTAAATACTCTACAATGAATAGGCCTTAAGGGCTTTCAACAAAATAATATCAGTCACTGAGGAAATGGTAATAAAAAATAAAAAATTAAATACCCTACAATGAATAGGCCTTAAGGGCACTCAACAAAATTATATCACCCCAACAGATGCACACTTCCTAACCTAACTTAACCACTACTCTGGGGAACAAAGGTTATACCTGAGATCAGAATTATGAAGAAAAATTAGATGCATTAAAAGAATCAACTCACAGTATCACTCTGGTTCCACTTAATGACACAAACATTCAAAAAGCAATACTATCAAAATTATTTAAGAAATATTAAACTACACACGTCAAGATAATATCAGTAACTGAGAAATGGTATTAACTATCCCCAAATATATTCACTATTATTAATATGTTACTGGGTCCACCAATACTCGTGAACCATGCTCCACCCAACTCAACATACACCCGTAATAAGGGAGATAAAATGTTCCTCTAGGTATCTCCTAGAGTCCTAGACTCATGGTCTCAGTGTGTGACCATTAATTTACTCAGATAGCCTCAGTGTACTCCCAGTGCGTCCATAAAGCGGAAGGGAGTGAGCCAATCAGACCTTGTACAGTTGAGAGAAGCTTTAGCTTCCCGTTAGCAAGAGGGTTTCACTAAGCTGCTCGAGACATGTGGTGTTGTGAGCCGAGGTAGAGGAGAGCTGCTGACCCAACGATCGTCCCGTCGTCAGCTGGGCACCCAGACGGCTAGATTCCCTCAAGAGATCCTTTGATACCCCGCTAAACAGTGACAGGCCTACACTGATCGGTCCAATGGCGACAATCGCCACCCTCAATCATCAACGGCAGTCTCAAACGGCAGTCAATCTCTCGCAGTCAAACTCCGGTCAACTCTGGTCAAGTGGGTTCTGACGGAAACCCTGAAATGAACTCACTGTTAGCTCTAGTTTACTTTACCACTGCCCTATCTAACCCTGTCTGAGATCGAATGAGACTTACTTGTTATACTGCAATAGCGCAGCACAGGTGACTAGGCCACGTGACTATTTCTGTGACGGACGCGCAGGGAGGTCTTGTTTGTCTGAATGCTCCCCGTGACTGAGGACCAGCCAGCGTCGCGTCTCCTCTCAAGGCGTTAGCTTAGGCCTACGTGACATATTTTCCGCCTAACTAATAACTCCTTGGGACACCCGTAACATTATTCAGACTGATAAACGATCTATAATAATTTCAAATTCAATAATAGTCCCTTAACTTCATGAATCGCATCATTATTAATTCGGCAAATTACATTTAATATCACTTAGGCCTAGTTCCACAACCTCTCGCTATGGCGGGGAGCGCTCTCTTCCCTCAGACGACCTTGAACGCTCAGTATCGCTAATGGCGGGGCATTTGAAATTTCTGAATATTACATATATATATATATATATATATATATATATATATATATATATATATATATATATATATATATATATATATATATATATATATATATATATATATATATATATATATATATATATATATATATATATATATATATATTAGTTCTTGAATTGATAAGTGGCAGGGCTGAAGTAAACACTTTGTTGGTTTTGCTTTATTGTAGAAAAATATAGTTTCACAGGTACTGAGTTCAGTTGAGAGTATATTGTACCTTCTCTGCTAAGAAAAGTGTCTTAGTGCACTTATAGGAGAACACTTAAGTGAGGTGATCACTGGGTAACAAGTGATATGAGTCTCCTGTCACTGACCCAGGGAGAGAGAACGAACAGGCCTCAAAGAGGAAACGCGTGAGATATGTTGCTGCTGACATGCGCTGACCTCAGCCTGCCCTTGCTTGCTCCCCGAAGAAAATGTCACCTCAGCAATGCATGACATGTACACTACTGAGTCATGGTTGAAAAACTTAGTGAATAACCACTTAGTCATTGTTGAATAACTTAGTGAATAGTTTGGTATTATACATTTGGGTAAATATTTATATAATACAAATGGTGATGTTACAACAGTAAAGTAAGTGAGATGCAATACCAGGAGAATGCATGTAAAGGGCGTTTAGGACCTTTAAGAGCTTTGGCATGGAAGGGAAATGGCGCAGGTATTCCTATTTTAAGGATAGTTTATATCAGTACTATACGTTCAGTTATTGACTGTGCAGCTCATCCACGCTGGTTTAACTCCATGCAATTTGTGAAGGACTTCAGGTTATTATAGAGAAATGTAAAAAAACATAAAATTTTGTTGATAGTAAAAGTGCATTAGAAGCTTTGCAGAGTAAAAATACATGTAACTTTCATATTGTTAATATCTGTAAACGACTGGTCCTAGTAATGTAAGAAATGGAATGTACTGTGCAGTTTGTATGGATTCCATCACATGTGGGGATTTATGTAAATGAAATGGCTGGCAAATTGGCCAAAAAGCTGCAGAAAAAGATGTATATAGATATTGTTAGCATTGTAAGTATTAGAACGATAAAGAGGGAAATGAAAAGAAAAAGAGAGGAATGGGAAAAAGCAAGAAGAGAAGTGATTGCCATAAGTAGCGAGAGTTTTCAGCACTATTTGTATGTTTTACAAAACACCAGTGTAACTTACGGGACTAACTTACCATCTGTTAACACTGTTATAGTGAGACTAAGATTGAGGTAAAAATATTACTGGCAGATCAGTGGAGGGGCGGGTCAACCTTGTCAACTGTGTCATCTTAGAGATGAACATACACTACAACATTATGTATTAGGATGTGAAAAAAATCCAGCCAAACAGGAGCAGTGAGATCACTACTTTAAAGAAACAATTTTGTTGGGTAATTAATAATGACAATTTTTAAATAATTCTTGCAATGTATACAAATTTTGCTCCTTGATTATGACATTTAACTTTGCATAAGATTATATTGTCTGTTCTTTTAATGTAGTAGGTACAGTGTTCATGTCAAAATTAACTATTTCATTGATGTAAAATTAATTATTGTATTGTTATAACATTTATAACATTTTGTAAGCCCAGAAGGGGATGGCAAAGGTGAGGGTAGGGGTAGTATACTTGTCATGGTTTTGGGGTGGATCGGTGGTAAGTATGAGTAAATTATATTATATAAAGATAATAATATGTCATATTTCTTATTTCTTACCGTAGAGTCCGATACCTTCACACTGATTACTTACAGGAGATTATGGCATATCTACGTAGAAGTTCACTCCACCACTCGACATTCCATGATTTATACTTGATAAATGATGATTTAATGAATTCATTTAATTTTCAACATCCATCTAAGTTATTGGTTATACTATGTCATAACCAATCAGTCATTACCTTTAGTAATAATAAGATAGGATCACAGATACGGGCAGATAATTGCACTTACATTTATTTGTCAAGCTTCCATACAATGATTTACAATTTGCATGGATATATGATTTACTCACGTTCACGCTGTAATAAAATTAATCTTCTAAAACAGGGAATTTCCAACTTGGGGACACATGTGATTACCCTACTGTGGTGTGACTTAACAGAGCCTTAATTCTTCAAGTGATACATTTACTGCCAGCCTGGATTGCTTTTGTTGCAACCAGGCTTCATCACAAGAACTTCTTCCCACGGCCATAACAACAAAAAGGTACTCTTGGGTTACCACACATAGTCTCGCGTCACTGACAGTCACTGTGGACGGTTGTTGCGGCAAGTAGAACTGGTAAGCGTGACTTGAATTAACCATTAGGTGCAATAGACCAGCCTGGATTGCTTTTGTCGCAACCAGGCTTCCACACGTGATATTTCCATGGGGATAACAAACCTAGGTTAACACACTTAGTCTCGTGTCGATCACGGTCACGGTAGACGGGTGTCGTGCAGGAGAACTCTGTAAGCGTGAATTAATTAACCATTTACTGTAGGTTTGATAGGCCAGCCTGGATTGCTCTTGTCGCAACCAGGCATCCACACGTGATATTTCCACGGGGATAACAACCTAGGTTAACACGCTTAGTCTCGTGTCGACGACGGTTCACAGGACGGAGTGGCGGTGGAGGACTCTGTGTGGTGTGGTGTCCCGCCCCCTTTCAGGAGGGAGAGGATGGAGACGACGTCTTAACTAACCCATGGCTCAGGGGATACTACTCAAAATGAGGTTTTTGGGTGTGAAGCGATGAACAGTACAACACTGTTCCACTGCCCACCCCCCCTAAAGGCTGGCTAACATACACTAATTGAAAAATACATGTCCCAGTTATGCCTCGCCGGGCGTCTTATCTCTGGTAAAACAAACTTTGGAGTTGGTTGCGTGGGTAAGCCTAACGCAACCCATGACAATACTACCCTGTCCTTTTGATGTAATAGTTTTTTTTATTGTCAATAAAATATTTCAATTTCAATTTCAACAAAACCTTCTCCAACACCTGGGCACGATGGATGTGAGAATGAGCGGAATGAGGCTTGTCATCTCGAAATGGTTTCAGATTCTTCGTTCATTTTTCAGATTGCATACTGCTTATAGCGTTCGAAAAAATTTTGGTGAGATTACATACACTGATGCCCATCCTCTGACTCCTCACCTTGTCCAGAGTGCAGCGATGCCCATACCCTCTCTCCGAGTCGATAAAGGAGTGGGTTTTCGATACGGAATTTTCTTGTTATTTAATACGTTGTAGGGGTATCGAGATATTAAAGTTGTCTAGCACTCAGGATGGAAGGAAACTCTAATGTGGTTTTCTTGTATAATATATATATATATAAGTTATATGATAGACAGTCTGGTGCTGGAGATGCCGTGTGGTGGGGAGCAGCTCAGTAGAAGACGTTCGGGAGTATCGTGTTGAAGGAGGTAGATGTGCAGGAGCTTCGTTAGAGAAGGTGTTGCCTGTTGCTGGCCTCCTGGTTGAATGAATTGTTAACAGCGTGGAGCTTGCTGGAGGAGATGTTGCTTGTTCAAGAAATATGGTCAGAATGAATCTCAAGGGAGAGACAGAGCTTATATACCCCGCAGCAGCCGCTATGAGTCATGGTGGGAAAACCCGAGAAGTAGCCGGTGAATAGTTTCGTTGCTAAGATACGGTAACATCTGGGGACAGCTCTCGCCTGGTTGCTAGGGCAGGCGGCACATTGGAATGCGGATACGCTTGGTGGTGGGCTGTTACGCAGTTGTAGTGGAAAATTCCACTACAATACTCCCCCTCCCCTCCAGGCGCGGCGGGATGCTGGATGTTGTCCGGGTTGTGTCCCACACATAACACATACCGGGCAGGTGTATGTACGACTCGACCGCTACGTGTAACAACTCCGTCCAGTGACACAAAACCTGTGGGAGAATTAGGAGGAGAAAGAGGGTTTGGGATTAGAGGAGGTTGTACAAGCAATGGTTGTACATGAGGGTGAAAAGAGGGTGCCCAGAAATGTCGTGGGTGTGGTGTTGCTGCCGGTGGTAACTGCGGGTGGACTGGTGCAGGCGTAGTTTGTTGATGGTGCTGCTGGGCTGGGGGCCCGACGGGTAAGGCGGCCGGTTTGACTCTGTCTATGCTGACGGTGTCATGTCTGCCATTCCGGATAATTGTCAGGAACTTTGCAGAACGGGTAACCACCTGGAAGGGTCCATCGTAGGGGCGTTGTAGTGGGTTGCGGTGAGCATCATGCCTGACGAAAACATACTCGGCTGTGAGTAGTGCAGGAGGGATGTGTTCAGGGCGCCGAGTAGGCTGGCGTGGAGCAGTAGCTCTGAATGCAGAAACTGCTTGTCGTAGCTTTTGGAGTAAGTCGTGACGAAAGGCTGGAGTGGTTTGGTTGGGATCAGGAGGGAGTGAGAAATCCCCGGGTAGCCGAAGGGGCTCGCCTAGTGTCAGATCTGCTGGGCTACAATCCATATCCTCCTTGTGTGACGCACGGATGCCGAGGAGCACTAAGGGAAGCGCATCAGTCCAGCTGTAAGGGTCGTGCTGTGCCTTGAGTGCGTCCTTCAGCTGCCGGTGAAAACGTTCTACCATGCCGTTGGCTTGAGGGTGGTATGCTGTAGTGCGTTGTCTAGACGTGCCGAGGAACTGTAGGAGGTGCTGCCAGAGTTGTGACTCAAACTGTACTCCTCGGTCAGTGATTACGGTTGCTGGGGGGCCAAAACGGGAAACCCAACCGGACATGAAGGCGCGGACAGTAGTCTCTGCTGTAGCGTTGGGCATGGGAATTGCTTCTGTCCACCTGGTGAAACGGTCGATGCAGGTGAAGATGTAGGTGCTACCGTAGGATGATGGTAGAGGTCCCACGATGTCGAGGTGAACTACTTGAAAACGGCCTTTGGGAATAGGAAAAGCTTGTAAGGGGGCCCGTATGTGACGATGTATTTTGGAGGACTGGCAGGCCAGGCACTGGGCAGCCCATTTCTTAGTATCAGACTTGATGCCGGGCCAGACGACACGTTGCGTGAGGAGGCGCTGGGAGGCCCGCACACCCGGGTGGCTGAGACCATGGATGCGGTCGAAAACAGCGCGGCGGTGGACGTGAGGCACGAACGGTCTAGGCTGTCCACAGGATACGTCGCACCACAATTTTATCTTTGTGCCAGGAACAGGGAGTTCTTGGAGTATGAGGCCTGAGGGGGATGTCTTGTATGCTGCCAGGTCTTCGTCTTTCTCTTGAGCCGCGGCTAGCTGCCCATAATCAATGGGTGGAGATGAGGGAAGAATGGTGGATATACAACGAGAGAGGGCGTCGGCGATCTCGTTGTGGCTGCCTTTAATGTGTTGGACGTCGCTGGAGAACTCCGAGATGTAAGCCAAGTGGCGCAGGACACGAGGTGTATGTGACTGGGAAGCTGAAGCGAAGGCGTGGACGAGGGGCTTGTGATCAGTGAAGATGGTGAACTGACGGGCCTCGAGGAAGTGTTGGAAATGTCTGACAGCCAAGTATATGGCCAGGAGTTCTCGATCAAAAGCGCTGTACTTGAGGTGTGGTGGTTGAAGCCGTTGTGAGAAGAAAGCAACGGGCATGAAAGTTCCGTTGATCTCCTGCTGTAAGACGGCGCCCACTGCAGTAGAAGAAGCGTCTGTTGTGAGAGTGGTCCGGGCGTTAGGTGCGGGGTGGGCCAGGAGGGTGAGGCGTGTGATGTGCTGTTTGATAGTGGTGAATGCCGTAGTAGCCTCTTGAGTCCACATGAGAGACTTGTGAGACTTCTTTGGGCGTCCCTTGAGAAGGTCGTGTAGGGGGGCTAGGACGGTGGCAGCTTTGTCAATGAAGTGGTGGTAGTAGTTGACTAAACCCAGGAACTCCCGGAGTTTCTTCGCCGTTTCAGGTTTGGGGAACTCCCTAATCGCGGTTATTTTCTGTGGTAGGGGTTGTATGCCACTGGGCGAGACTCTGTGACCGAGGAAATCGATGGCCGAGGTTCCAAAGACGCAATTAGCAGGATGAACTTTCATGTTGTTGTTCTGCAGGCGTTGGAGAAGGAGTTGTAGGTGGTGGTGGTGCTCGGCAGGCGTCGAAGATGCGACGAGGATGTCGTCAATGTAGACGGTGACAAAATCGAGGTCGCGAAGCATATGGTCCATGAACCTCTGGAAAGTCTGTGCTGCATTGCGTAAGCCAAAACTCATGAAAGTGTACTCGAAGAGTCCGAACGGAGTGGTGATGGCTGTCTTCTGGGTATCTGCCGGCGCTACTGGGATCTGGTGGAAGGCACGCTCCAAGTCGATCTTCGAGAAGATAGTCTTGCCATGAAGTTTGTGGTGAAAGTCCTGGACATGCGGAATAGGGTACCTGTCAGGTTTGGTGACGAGATTCAGGGCTCTGTAGTCGCCACACACCCTCCACTCGCCGGGTGTTCGCTTAGGAACCATGTGAAGAGGCGATGCCCAGGGACTCCTTGAAGGGCGAATGATGCCGTCTTGCAGTAGTTTGTTGAATTCTGCTTTTGCTGTGTACAGGAGCTCAGGGCGCAGGCGGCGAGGGCGTGAAAAGACTGGTGGTCCTTTGGTTTCGATGTGGTGGAAAATTCCCGACGTAGGTGGTGGGGGTAGGGAGACTCGGGGTGAGAAAAGCTCCTTGAATTCGTCGAGCAGGGAGGAGAACTCGTTGGAAGGCGCAAGACAGGTGATAGCGTCCGTGTGTCTGGCACGAGAACCCTGGATCTTGCGTGCTGTAGGCTCATGAATGAGGCATAGATGACTTGGTTTGACGCCGAGCTTGTGGAAGGTGAGGAAGTCGAAACCAAGGATGGGTTGAGACACGTCTGCTATCACGAATAACCAACGCAGAGCCTTGGGCAGACCGAGGTCTAAGGCGAGGGTGCGTACGCCGTAGGAGGCGATGGAGGTACCGTTGGCAGCGAACAGGTCATACGAGGGTTGCTTTGACTTGTCTCGTAGTGAGGGAGGGATGAGGCTGACAGATGAACCGGTGTCAATGAGGAACGTCTTGCCGGAGGTGCGGTCGGTGACGCGCAGTAATGAGACGCCTGGAGGGACGGAGGCCGAGGCGTCTACCAGCCTCCGGTGTTGCCGTTTCCCGAATAGGTGCAATAGGGCTCACAGTTTCGAGCATAGCGGCCGAAAGTCTGGTGATACCAGCAGAGGGTAAATTTGTTGTGCTGGGGGTAGGCTGCTGTGTGTCGGAACTTGTAGGGCGTAGTGTGTGAGTCAGGAACCGGCGCAGCAGCGGGTATGGAGGAGCAGAACTGCTCAATGGTGTCCATCCTGCGGTTCAAAATTTGCAACAGGTCCTTGATGTCTTGTGAGGTATTGCTCGGCTGAGGGGTGTTGACCCGGCTTACAAGTTCGATGGTAGGTACTGTTGTGACCGTGGCGGCAAGGGGTGCAGCAGCGCATTCGTTAAAAATTCTATCTGCCGCGGTTGCATATAGTTCCGGTGTCGTAGAGTAATCTACTGCGGACAGGATGTTGCGTACTTCTGTGGGTAGTTTTTGTGCGTGAAGCTGGCGCAGGATAGAGTCGGGGAGTCTGTCCGTGTGACGGGAGTTCAGCCGACACATCTCCTCCCATAGACGTCCCGGGGTTGAGTTCCCGAGGGAGGTAGAGGATAGATCTTGCAGGAGATTGGGGCTGGTCTGTTGATAACACGTCTTCAAGGCAGCCCGCAGGGTAGCGAATTTGTTGTGATCTGGAGGGTTGGAAATGGTTTGTGAGACCCGCGTGGCCACTTCCGTGGGTAAGGCACAAAGCAGGGCGCAATACTTTTGTCCGTCGGTAGCTCGTGAACCGGCGAGGGCTGCTTCCACATGGTCGAGCCAGTCCTCGACGTTGTGGTTGAAAATCGGCAGAGAGATCCGTTCGTCCTCCATCCCGTGTGAATGCTTATCTCCGGGAGTCACCATTGTAGGGGTATCGAGATATTAAAGTTGTCTAGCACTCAGGATGGAAGGAAACTCTAATGTGGTTTTCTTGTATAATATATATATATATAAGTTATATGATAGACAGTCTGGTGCTGGAGATGCCGTGTGGTGGGGAGCAGCTCAGTAGAAGACGTTCGGGAGTATCGTGTTGAAGGAGGTAGATGTGCAGGAGCTTCGTTAGAGAAGGTGTTGCCTGTTGCTGGCCTCCTGGTTGAATGAATTGTTAACAGCGTGGAGCTTGCTGGAGGAGATGTTGCTTGTTCAAGAAATATGGTCAGAATGAATCTCAAGGGAGAGACAGAGCTTATATACCCCGCAGCAGCCGCTATGAGTCATGGTGGGAAAACCCGAGAAGTAGCCGGTGAATAGTTTCGTTGCTAAGATACGGTAACATCTGGGGACAGCTCTCGCCTGGTTGCTAGGGCAGGCGGCACATTGGAATGCGGATACGCTTGGTGGTGGGCTGTTACGCAGTTGTAGTGGAAAATTCCACTACAACGTACTAGCCCCAGGCTCCAAAGTCTTTAGAAGAGGAGATCATCCCCACCTGACCCAAAATGCTATCAAACAGGGAGGTACTACCGCCTGGGAAGATATTGGAAGCATAATGTGTTGTCTAATGGTAGACCCTTCCGCCATATGGGCATCATGAAAATTGTGACCAAGTCCCAGGTTGCTGACTTGACTTTCTGCCTCATTTACACACAATTGCAGGGTTTCCATTGTTTCTCTTACTTTGACAGCACAAAATACATACTGTATAAAAAAAGTGTATATTGTTTCTCATTATTGATTTTATTATTATTATTATTATTATTATTATTATTATTATTATTATTATTATTATTATTATTATTATTATTATTATTTTTATTATTATTATTATTATTATTATTATTATTATTATTATTATTATATATTTTTATTTAATATTTATTCTAATTTTTATTTATTATTATTATTACATTATTATTATTATTATTATTATTATTATTATTATTATTATTATTATTATTATTATATTTTCGCCTCCAGGCCCTGATCTGGGTCATTGATTTTGATTTTGCCGCTTGCAGCGGCTACTTTATTGTGCACCCCACACTCATCCTGTGAGCGGTAGCGCAAAAGGATTACAGAGTAGGGTTTACAAAGGGTCATAATAATTAACCCCCGTTGTCAGGATATTATGGCACTGAATGTTACACAGTATTTCATTTACATAATTTGTTTAGTTCTATACATAAAGGGTAACTTATTCACAAATGCGTGAGTACAGGCGTGTGAGGCAGTATGTCTGGCCTCACACTTTGTGATTCACATTTACGTGGGAGGTATTCAAGCACATTGCGTATTTGGTTCTGTACATGAGAACTGATATAGTTACTAAGTGCAAAACAGTGGATACAATCTTAATATGTCGGCTATCTTGCCATTAGAGATGAAGTGTTGTGCCATTTCACACATTGACCTGTGTCTGGTGGGCTAATCCCGCAAAAATTAAAAAATAATCGAATAGACAGGTCGAGAGACCTGTGAAAACTGGTGTTCTCTGTCATATAATGCCATCTAATTGTACGGTGTTTCGGTGTAATTCTTTGTTCAGACGAGAGGGAAATATACACTTCCATACATTTCCTAAAGATGAAGAAAAAGTACTGCTAATGATTGGATCTGCTCGGTGGCACTGAAAAGGGTGGCCAGAGGTTGACAGAATATGCAGTCCATTGTAGAAATATTTTTTTAACTAATGAATATAAATTGTATATATTTTTCTTAAGTTTGCAATACATTTAGCACTAGCGATTCTGAAAATAATTTCAAAATCAAATAAATCTCTGCGCCCTGGTAGTGTTGTGTAATGAATTGGAAATTCTGTCAGCCTTTGGCAATGAGTTTTCAGGGCCTTTCTCCTTCTCCCCTCTCCCTCTCCTCTTCTCCCATACTTCCTCTCCTTTTCTCCCCACTCCCTCTCCTCTTCTTCCCACTCCTCCTGTAGGTAACTGTACATATAGTTATACTTTACCTATCGCTAGATGCACTTATTTAAATTGTAACATAGAAGGGTCACACTTACCTGTATATACACCACACATTCACCTCTACCTGCACGGCTTACTCCACAACCACCCAAACTACTCGTTATCAACAAGGCAACGAAGTAAACAAAGAGACAGAAGTTGGTTCCTGATTGGCGGAAAACCTTGTCGGCTTTTGAGGGCCAGGTGATGTCTCTTCTGGGCACCCAGGGCCAGTCAGTTCAGCTTTCAACACCACAAGCGGCTACTTATCTCTCCCTGTTTCTCTGTCGTGCAATGATCCACTGTTCCAGCACTAACCTGTACACGGGGAATCTACTGGCCATCTAGTATAACGTGTATTAGTACTGCTGAGTACATTAATTTTCACCCTTGTATATATGTTTTTTGTGTTTGTTTAGGATAAGTGTATTATATTTAAAAATCACTTGCATATTTTTCCTGTCCTATTACTTATACTGTGTTGGGTACTGTCCTGTCAACCATGAGGGTGGTATCTACTATTTCAATTAAACCCACTAATGCTGTATAACTAATCCTTCAGTAAAAAGTCCCTTGTAAAGTTTACAACATAAACAGATTGTCACTTGTTACGTAATTTGGCATGAGTTAAAAGGTATAATGACTAAATTATTTCAACCAAAAAGCCCCTAGACCCACACAGGTAAAGAAATTACTTAAATTTTGAGATTAAAATAAACGTAAACATTAAAGTAAAGTAACTTGAGACATTTGCCTCCTTGATTGCTCAGTTTCCGTAACAAAATATTGAAATAGATTGTTTTCCTTTTAACCTTCCTTCTCCTACTACTGAATATTCTCCCCTGCACTGAATTGTGTCCTTAGCTAAAGTTATATGCGAGATTAGACACTCTATTATTTTTTCTATGAGTTACTGGGATAACACAGTGCAATATCTGGAACCATAAAATTTTATGTTTGCGCTTCCTGTGAGCGGTAGCGCAAAAGGATTACAGAGTAGATTTCATAAGGGGTCTGTATAACTAACCCCCGTGGTCAGGATATTATGGCAGTGGATGTTACAGAGAATAACAAATAAATTCTTTGTTTAGTTCTGTACATAAAGGTAACTTATTCGCAACTGCATGTGTACAGGAGTGTGAGGCAATATGTCTGGTCGCACACTTTGTTACTCACATTTGCGTGAGAGGTATTCAAGCACAAGGTGTGTGTTTGGTTCCATACATGGGAAATGATCTCGATAAGACCACACTGGAAACACTGGACCACCTTAGCTTTCGTCTTTATTCAAGACATCGTGGATCTACAGGAGAAATGGGAAAAGATATAACTACGGAGTGCAAAAAAAGTTGATACAATCTTGATATGTCGGCTATCTTGTATTTAGAGATTGTGTTGTGCCATTTCACATACAATGTGCTTGGACGTAGTGTTCGAATGTGTGGCCATATGTTGACCACACACACTTTACATTTAGTTTTGTTCATATCTGCTGGAAAACATACTGCCAGAGGTACTTATATCCTAACCTTTAGCCTAGCGGTTACAACATCTTGTAATCTAGTGGTTGTGTTACTTGCTCCATATACATGTTTCACTTGATGCATCTCATCTTGGTGAACAATGGATTGACTAGTGTCTGTTTGCACTTGTCTGCTTTCCTCAAATTCATCAGTAAGTTCCTTCCTAATTACAGTTTTAAGTGTTATTTTTGACAGACCTAGATTGTATTCAACAGTGTCTTTGTTAGACGCGAGTTTGGCGAGGGCATCAACTCTCTCGTGTTTTATGAGGCCTATGTGAGAGGGGATTCACAACAGTTTGATCATGACACCCCGGTCAACAAGGTACGCATATTTGTGTCTGGCTTCAGAGACAAGCACGTGACAACTTAAGTTGAGGGTGTCAAGGGGAAGTAGGCAGGATAAAGAATCGGTGATTATGAGACTGTCAGTGACAGTGGTTTCAATAAATTTAATGACTGTGAGTATGGCAACTAATTCATTTTGCAGTGGATGCCCAGTTGTTAATTCTAACTCCTTTCTCAATTGTATTACTGTTAGGTTGAGTTACAACGATAGCGCTTCCAGCCCTCCCACAGGCGGTGTTAAGTGATCCATCAGTGTAGATGGTTGGTGTGATATTATCATCAGTCTGTTCAAGAGCTCTAACTTTGGCAGGGTGTTGGAGATAAATAATTTGTATAATTAATCTTTAAGGCGGATATATTTGTAGAGTGATATCGAAGGGAACTGTCCGCCAGGGTAGAAGGAAGTGCTCCTGTGTCTCGACTTTGTACAGATGGTCTAGCTAGTCCAAACATCTTCATATGTGTAGCTTTAGTATGGATCCATTTAGATTCACCAGTCCCATGGTTCATACATTCTAGCAATTTTAAGGAAGCAATGTTATCAGGATCACCACGCAAAAGCCTCAGGGCTATCTTAACGTGGACTTCAATTATTCTATCTTTAACACTGAGTATACTTAGTTCTTCCTCATATTAAGTACTTTAGTGCTCATGGGGCATCCTAGGACAATTCGGAGGGCTTTATTTTGCATTTTTTCGAGTTTGTCAATACCTTTCCCACCACGATGGATCTCGGCTGGTGCGTGTTAATCTATCGGATATTGTATAGCACTAACTGCATTGTTTTAACAATTCTAATATTACCACCATAATGTGGGCTGTACCCGCTACACTTCTAAGAGGTTTCAGTCTGTCGGTACATTGGCGGGTTAGCTGCTGTGTGGCAGGTAAGGTACAAGGGATGGAAACACCAAGATGTTTAAAAGAAGAGACGGTCAATAGTGTTGTTTCCTATCTTGAACTTGGCGGGGCCGCGTTTGCTGTTACTAGGTTGTTTGTTGAACACCTTAGTTTTCTCAGTGTAGACAATAAGACCGAGGTTCTCGCAGGCTGCGTGTACATAGTCCAGGGTGGTTTGCATTTCACGGTAAGTTTTAGTATGTATAAGAATATTATCAGCATAGCTGATATTTCTGGGGCTGTCTGATATTCAATATAATAATACATAATAACATTGAACAAAGTGGGACTAAGTTCTCCACCTTGGAAGGTGCCAAGTAGCATATCTTTAACTTCACTTTTGTAACCTTGAAATAGTGCAGCAGCTCTTCTGTTAGTGAGGTAACCACTTATCTAGTGTAACATCCGACCTCCTATATAGATTTTGTCTAGTTCGTACAATATAAGTTGCCTATTGGCAATATCAAATGCAGCTTTTAGAACAAGAAATTTGGTGTATCTTGTATCTTTCGTCACCATGTACAGTTAAAAGTGTAGTGATGCAATTATGTACACCTTTACCATGAGTGAAGACATTTATGTTAGGGGACATGTGTTCTCTGATTCTATGTAAGAGTCTGCTAAGAACCATCCTCCTAAAGGGTTTACACAGGCAGCTGGTTAGTGGTATGGGACGAAAAACATCAGGCTGTATCGTCATCACTGACTTATGTCCATAAAGGCATCAGTAAAACTGTTACCAGTATCACTGTTTTACTCTGTGTGGACAGGAGTTCCTGGTAGATCTTGAGTTGCCATTGCTGCTGCTGCTCTATGTTGGTGGTGTTCTGTTTCTGTAAAGCAACGCAGAGGCTCTTTATCGTATTAGTTTGAGCTGCAAATTGAGCTTTGCGTTTTTAATTTATTTTTACAAATCATTGATTTCTTCATTATGTGCGTGTTCACGGGGTGTGTTGGCAGCTACCTATTGTGTCAGTACGTCTGTGTTGCGTTGACTGCTGGTGATGATCCAGGACCTTTAGTGGGGAGGATGGGCCACGGGTTGGCCATTGGGGATTTCTTTACAGCAGGAGTGATTCTTGAGACCTGCCTGGGTGGCGGGTCTGGACACCGAGAGGGGTGTAGGAGCTCTAGGACAGCCAGGGTGCCATACAGGAACTCCATTTGTTTTGCAGTTTATACACCTCTGTTGAATGGTTCCCCCTTGATCAACTGTATCTCTGCAAGTCTGTATTGCATATTGTCGTGAGCAGAGACCACACCACGACTTGGTAGGGGGAGGGGCATACTCGGGCCACATGGCCTCAGTGTTGACACTTGTAACACCTTCGGGTAGGAGGCTGATAGTTACCTTCAGAGTCCGATAAGCCATGGACGTGCAGGGTCTTGGGTGGGCCCCCGAGCCAATCCAGTCTGCAATGGTTCTCCTCGCCACTAACATAAAGGGAATAACCATGAAACATCTGTTTATAAGGGGTGAAAGGTAGGGGAAGGAGTGTGGGAGTCTACCTGATGACTTTAGCAAAGCCTTGCCCACCCGCGCGTGGGTTGACTTCCTCTTCTATAGGCCTTGCCAGGCTCTGCGCTGTGATAGTGAGCCATGGACATTAGATTACGCGAGGAGCCGGCTGAGGTGACGTTGTCAGGCATTGTCCCTCAGCCTTTGAAGCCAATTCCACCTGTTACTGCCAACACCCTGGTGTGCGCGATTCCAAATTCCCTAGGATCAATGGCACACCCCCTCCTCCCTCCCTGTGGCACAAAGGCACGTCACGAGGTGTGTGCGAGTCGTACTGGCAGCGCATACAGCTGTAACACCAGTTAGTTACAAATTAATCTCCTTCGTAATTATTGTTGAAAACTCGTCTCATTCATCAGAGCTCCGGTGCCACATGTAGGAAATCGCCACAAAAGTGTGGAACATTACTCCTACAGGCAACTGTACATGATGATTGGAAGAAAGAAGGAAGGCAAGCCAGGTGACCCGGCCTAAGTGAGGTAGAAAGTAAAAGCCGACACTCGTAACACGGAGGAGGAAGGATCCAGGCATCCCTGAAGCCACGACTATGCAACTGGCGACTCGCGGGCCAAATCCGGCCCTTGGGTCACTTTTAGTTGACCCTGTGTTTGATTCTGAGCAATCATAAAGAAAATATTAACCCTCTCGTTGTCCCAGTTCATACAAGTCGAACTTGTTGACATCCAATCACCACATGTTGACATCCAATCATCAGATGACCTGCGACAGTCAATGCAGTCTGTGGAATGTGTAAAATTCTGGACTAAGGAAATCAGCCAGGAGACTTCCACTGTTTATCCTAATATTTGGCTCAACATATACGTGTGGGTGTTCATCCTCGCATATGAATGCCATCGAAACAAACAATCAGCATGGGGGAACACAAACAGTCAGCATGGGGGAACACAAACAGTCAGCATGGGGGAACACAAACAGTCAGCATGAGGGAACACAAACAGTCAGCATGGGGGAACACAAACAGTCAGCATGGGGGACAACAAACAGTCAGCATGGGGGAACACAAACAGTCAGCATGGGGGAACACAAACAGTCAGCATGAGGGAACACAAACAGTCAGCATGGGGGAACACAAACAGTCAGCATCTCCATCATTGTCTACGCATCGCTCTAACTACTTAAGAGTCAAACTTTGCTACTCTCCTAAGATCCAAGAAGTGTAATTTTTCCCATTAGAAGAGAAATATACCAAAGGCTTACAGATATGTAGCCTATTAGATGATAAACGGTACTTGTCACACATACATAATCAAAGACAGAAAAATATGAGAATAGATGTATTTCAGTGACTTGCTGAGTATGGCCTATCCACAATGTGTTAATTTCTGCATTTATTGTTGTCAATTGCATCGTTATGTATATTTAAATGTATAAATTCTGTTCAAAGATAATTTAAGCTGTTTATTGTTGCTTCTATGTTTGTGTAAGTGCTTAGATCAGAAATAGGAAGTCGATTTCAATTTCAAAACATGGCCCTCATTCTAAAGAAGTTGAATAGCCCTGTCTTAAGCCCTTCCAAAGCATGGTGGAAGCATTTCCCTGGCTGGCTACTGTGTATAGCCTACTACCGACCTCGTCATTGATATATGATTTCCAATTATCTCGAGTTCTCTTAATTTTCAACTGTCATTGGAGAATAAAAAAAAAAGACTTCAAAATTATTTACCTTGTAAAAATTACTCCGATCCACTTTGTTTAAAGAATCCAATGGCGTATTGAATTCGCGAACCACGATCTGTGTCCTAAGTGTCAGTGGTCAGCAAAATGTGCGATTCTGAGAACTCTTCCTCTTGGGGTGGCGGTTGATGATATAGAATGGTTATACGACCATGGTCGTTGACTTGCTACCCCATAATCGTATAACGCTAATTTTATTTTGCAGTGTTTGACAACAAAATTTCTTCTGTTTAAGAAAATGTTTAACAAATTGAGACATGCCTACAGCTCTCTTGACAGGTTGGACTTAGCAAGTAGTTATTCACATATCCAGACAAAGTATTTTTATACAACAAATCATCATTGTTTGTTTTATATAAACTTTAGCTGTAATACTCAAGGCCAAGTAGGCCAGCTGCAAGCTTACTTGCTGGTACAGTAATACACTGGCCTCGAACACCCACCCAGGGGTGTCAATACTTTGGATTGTGACTGTACACCTTCTAATCGACCATCTTCGTCTTATCGCAATATTTATTGATTCTTCGCAGGGCCAGATTCAGGAGTGGGCAAAGTGGGCAGCTGCCCAGGGGCCTCCACATATTATAATATTTCATTTATTTGTTTATTCATTTGGATTATTTTTATTTTCATTCTTTAAAATTTATGTTTATCTATTCCATAACGTAAAACTATGTTCAGCAAGAAGCGTGATAGAAATTAGGCTAGCTACTTCTTGAAATTCATGAATATCTGGTTTTCCTATATTTTTAATGAATGCTATTGTTTGTGTTGCTAATAATATATTTAGAATTCCACAAATATATATTGATTAAAAATTAACTACATGGAATAACGAAATTGAGATTAAAAAAAAACAAATAAAATATTTCTTTCATTATCACTTCCATTACGAATGCCAACAGGGCGCTGTGTTTGTTGACAGTCGGTCGGAGGGGGTTGGGTCGTGCAGCATCTGCACATCGGTTGTCATGTGTCTGTCGGTTAAAGAGGAGACTTGCGTCGCCCATGATTCGTGAACTTCCCACGAGTAGACATAAACATGTCTGGCAGATGTAAAATGAGAGAGAAAATTGTCATGTGTGCTTGTTAAGTGAAGTCGTCGCCGCTCAGTAATGAATGATCTTTTCAGTTGTCATTTCCAAAAACTTTGCAGCTGCCAGGTCACGTAAAGTGCCTGGTCTGTAAATAAAGGTAATGTTTATTTTCTATTTTGCAATTGATCAATGTTTGTGTTCAATATATCCATTATCCATGGTCGATGGTAGTTATTTTTATTAAAATTCTTGTTTTTTCTAACATGTTCATGCTTTTGTTATAATTTTATCAAATTCATTAAATTGTTTATTTGTTTTAGTATTGGATGCAAAACTTCAATTTTATTTATAGTTGAGTTAATACTTATTCTGAAGCTATCTGACCTTGGACTTAAAGAAGCCTATACATGCATTCTTGGACAGAACCATTATTTGAGTAAAGGTCTATCTGATTAATAATGCAAAGAATCATCTTTCTGTAATAACTAATAATATATTCTTTTCTGTGAAGTCTCTTGAAAATTTTTGACATGTGCGGTAGTAGCTATATCAGGGCTGGTCGACTTGAAACCACATGAATGACTCCAGTCATGTCTCACTTTTGTGTGTGTATGTGTTGGAACTTTGTACACTATCAATAAATATACAGTTAATTAAAAATTTCTCAATGTTCTAATTTCCTCAATATAACTGCATATGGCTTCAAATTTCTCCAAAGAAGTGTTCAAATTTCAAAATTTTCCCGGGGGGGGCTTACAGTGCCCCCCGGAACTCCCAGATGTTTAGGCTCGCTTCACTCGCCACCCCACCCTCTTGGGTAGTTATAATGAGGGGGGCCTCCACAAAGAGGCTGCCCATGGGCCTCCACAGGTCTAAATCCGGCACTGATTCTTCGTTGTCCAGCGCACTAGTATTTTAGCAATATCTCATTGTTATTACTTTTGGGCGCTTTGATAGATTTTGTTGTCCATGATGTGAAATCCTAACCTAACAACTGCTGTGGGTATTGAGGGGGAAGCGAAACAATATTAAAATAATAGTTGTGGCTTTATTAGCGTTCATGAATACACCTTAGTTATATTATGGAATGTTTTACCGTAATAACAAATACACATATACAACATACCTCTTACTTATAGAGCAATGAACACCCCATTATAAAATAAAATTTACTTATAAATGTAACCTCTCTCTCTAAAAAAAAATAATTCACAAATTCAGGAGTAATTTAAAGAAACACAGATCCTGTTTTATTAACAGTAGACTCATGAAACGACTACACAGTGTAAGATTATTGTGGCATAGTCGACGTATTGTACGATGATCCATTATACATTGCACACTATTCACAACCTGTAATTCTTACCCATTGATCATTGTACTGGCATATTAGTTTGAAAGTATATATATATATATATATATATATATATATATATATATATATATATATATATATATGTGTGTGTGTGTGTGTGTGTGTGTGTGTGTGTGTGTGTGGCAATTTGAATATCTATCGCTTTTTATTTAAAAAAATAATATTTACAACACAGAATAAGTTGCATATTGCGTAGTATAAAGAAGATTAATCCCACATTTGACTTCGTGTATAAGACTTTTCTATTTCAGTAACAAATAAGACAAGTTTCAAACATGTAACACAGCACTTACGAGATAAACACTTTGTCTGGAACTTCACTACACTATGCCAAGTTTTACGCGCTTTTCCCCTGAAGGTCATAAGCCAGTTCGTTGATAAACTCTTTGTAGATCAACGGATCCATGTTCTTTGCTGTAAAGTAAAGTACAACAAGTTAACAACGGCCTTAACACATCCATGAGTGCTGTGTTTATAGTAAAAAAAATAAAAGTATGTAAGTGTAGATTAATATACCTAAATACTTAACTTTTCATACAACCTTATCAAAAGTGCTTAATAAGATCGAGGAGAAAACTGACCTAACTGGTAGAGGAAGAACCAGTCACCAATCGCGCACTTGTCAGCAATATATTCTACAGTGTCTCCTGTAGAGAGGCGAGACCTGACCCTCAGCAGTATCCGCCTCACCGCCGGAACGAAGGTAATGCTGCGGTACACCAGCCCCACAGCTGAGAACACTGCCACGATGATGAACCTGACAACACACAATAACCAGACTCACCAAACATACACCACAAAATTGACTCTCCGGTTGGTTTATTTTGTTAGTTATTTTACAAGTTCAATTGAGGAGTAAATTATTTCAGCATATTTGTGTAAATAATGATAAAGATTTAAAAGCCATTATTAACAGATATATAAACGTAAAAAAAAATTATACGGGATACATTCATTTGTTGAGAATTTATCACTGTTACACTAAATAGGAATAATTGCCGATTAACGATAACTTCTCGTGGATTTCTTTTTTTTTTGAGTAGCCATGCACGATCATGTAGAATTGTAGATGATCAAAATCAAAATGCATGTTTTTGATACAGAACCTAACTTAACCTAATCTAAACTTCTCTAACCTACTTTTGGTATAAATTGGCTATCTTAGGATAGTAAACGACGTCTTAAATGAAACAGAGCAAATTATGTCAATTACGAATTAATTTTCATTAAGTTGTAGCAGTAAAAACAAAAACGCTATCCCTATACGGCAGAAACGTCAGTTGCTTTTCAAAGCTTAATCGGCGATTATCCTTGTTTAGCTTAACATCACCATTAATTTTTATTGTACAAGTACAAAACAAAAGAAAAAAGAAATCAACATAGTAAGTCAGCTTTAAATAGCTTCATACTCACCAGAACCAGAGGAAAATGAAGATCTTTTCGCTGACAACATTAAGAGGAAGCACACAGAGGCCATCGAATTTCTCGCGAGTGGCAGAAGCACCAAACTTAGTGAAGGTACACTTGGCCACCTTGGGGAACACCTCGTCCATGGGATCATGGCGCGACCCTAACTGCTGCTCACTGAAGTCAACTACGCGAGAACCATATGTCGTGAATTCATAGCCCAGGAACCTAGAATATTAAATATTTATGACTAACTATGATAATCGCAACATTAGTACCGCTCATTTTCTTCAATATTCAGATCTTTGAAAAGTAACGTGTGACTGAAATGTACTGTACTTCCATTCTTTCATTTTCAGGCAAAATTATTTTTATATGTGCAAGTTTTCGCTTCACAAGCATACACATACCTGTCAGTGAAGTAGATCTGGCCGATGATGTTGATAAAATTTAAAATTTCACAAAATATGAATTTAAACATGTACAGGTTCTGCTTGTTTAGGTTAATACGGAAGTAGCTGACCAACATTTTCTTGCGGGTCATCTTGGCGTCTTCGTCCAAGATTGGAGAATGGAGGTCTGTCACCAACATCTTCACTTTACCACCTTCCCACATCTTCCATAAGTACCGAGGAATGTAGAACATGAGGGCCTGAAACAAGTCATGGGGATATCTTCGAATTATTGAGATTTTAGATACGTAATAAGGTTTAGAAATACCTTCTTTTTTCACTTAAAATTATCTATTATACATCCATTCATACTAGTTTTAAACCTCTGCTGCATCATGTGTCACATTAGGCCTAACCGGACCCACAACAGTCCCTAACCAGCCCGCTAAAACAGGCCAGCTGTCCTCCTCGTCAGTCCCATTTTATATCGTCACCAGTCTTGTTTAGCTTTACTTCACACTAGACCTAGGCATCACAAGTCAGTTCACGTCAGATTCACCTCATTTATAAAGTAATCTCTGACCGAATCCCATATTCTCAGTGCCCATTCTCGCATCAAGTTAACCTAGCTAAGGGTATCAATTGTCACTCGTTTTTCAAACCTCGACAATACACTAAACAGTAAAATCATTTACGTCTCTCCCGGACACTTATTTATAATTGTGAAGAAGCCAGCCTTCACATATTAACTTAAGGACATAACAACTAACGAGCAACATTAACAGTCCACAAACATTAAAATATCAAATAAGTAATAAACGTTGGCAAAGACTTGTGTTGAGTGAATTGTAAAATCTCTCTCTCTCTCTCTCTCTCTCTCTCTCTTGCCTGTCAAAACAACTTCCTCTTTAGGTATAGTCATTAAATCCCATTCTAATCACCAAACGTTTTATTAGAGTTAACCTATTGACCTCCTATAAAGGATGTGGCGGCCTAAGGGTCGCTGGTCCGCTCCCAGACCACCTCTAGTTCACCCAACTGTGAATGGAAATCTAACTATGCAGTTAGGGAGGTGAAGATGATCGAGAGCATTGTCAGTCACACTCCCTCCTTGTGTACCAATGGAAAGCCTTAGTCTACTCTACAGTGTGCTCTGTTCGTAATTCCTTTAATGGTACCCACTTTCAATGACCTCCCATAAATCTTTTGCCGTAAATCCAACACAATCTATTTTTGTCACCTTTAAAAAAATAAATAAATGAGAATTGCAATGTATTACTCACCTGTAAGTATAAGAAGAGTGCAACCCACTGATAATACTTGTGATGCTTAACCTCAAGCTTCACTTTTTGGCCGGGGATTGCATCAGAAGCGACACCCGGGTGAGCCACATCCAAGCCCGTCACGCCCCCCGTCAAGGAAGGGATGGTGTGGGTGTAGTGGATCCAGCAGTACGTGTCCATGATATTTTGGTCTACACCCTCTACCAGACAGTCGATGGGGTCACCAAAGTACTGTCTCTGTGTTATCAATAAACTAAACGCCACCAATATGAACATCGTTGCCTTGTAGTGAAGCCTGAAAATATTATTGTCGATGTGAATGGAATCTATTTTCATAAGATTCTGAATACTGGAGAATACATCATGCATGGTGGCGGTTTGTGTTTAACTAAGACACTAGCACAAAATATTTGGAGTCAGCAGTCACCCTTCTCGGGCGGACGGCGGAATGATACTCCTGTTGTAGTGCGTGATGGTCACTGGGTTAAGTGCCTTCACTACACACAGGAAACGCTTCCCAGAACATTTCTGAATACAAAATTTGACTAGTTTTTAATTTAAAATATATGAGAAAAGCGTATATAAAGAAAATCAATGTGATAAATTATAACAAGCATTTTTCATTGTCTTTAAGATGACATTTCCGTAAAATTTTATTAATAGCACTGAACAATTATAGGTTTATCAACATATCTCGGGGATTTCACCCCCCCCCCCCCTTTCCCTCTCCACCGTCCGTACTCTTGTTTGGGAACTCCCGGTTCCAATAATGTATAAAGAATAATATACAACTGGGATCACATATTCTTTTACGCCATTTCCTCCTTCTATCTGCCAATTAAATCTGCCCACTTGTGTACAGTTCTCTCATGTTAAATACTAATTAGTAACACTGTTGTAAGTGATATTAAATGTGTTAAGAACTGTGATGGCGCATCATAACCATTGGGGATGCCATATCACCTCCAAGTGTGACCACCTACACATCTACGACGCCCTTATGAGCCAACTTATACAATACCTGATAGTTTTTTTTTTTACGGGGTTTAGCCCACCCGGGCACAGGTCACTGACCCACATCGGGGCCTGGGGGGCGAAAATGTAATAATGATAATGATAATCAAATAATAATAATAATAATAATAATAATAATAATAATAATAATAATAATAATTCACAGTAAATAAAATTTATAATAAAAAATATAAATTTTAAAATAAAATAATAAATTAATAATAATAATAATAATAATAATAATAATAATAATAATAATAATAATAATAATAATAAAGAAATTAAAAAAGATTAAAAAGTGAGAAACATTATATGTATGTTGTGTTGTCAGTAGTACGAGAAACAATTGAGACCCTACAATTGTGCGTAAATGAGGTAAAAAGGCAGATCAGCAACCTGGGATTTGGTCACAATTTTCGTGATTCCATACGGCAGCAGGATCTACCATTAGATAATACATTGTTTCCAATATCTTCCCAGGCGGTAGTACCTCCCTGTTTGGTAGCTGTCTGCTACTTACTGCCTATGCATTGTAAGAAGAATGGGCATACAGATGATTTTTGTTTACCAGCTCCAGCGTCGTGGTGCTAAATCTAAGAATAAATCAACTTCTCAAGGCAAGACCCATCTAAGACTTACGCAGCAGCTGCTCATCCCAGGTCTGATTCAGACCAGACAGCTGATATGTGGTGTGTTTACCATGAGTCTCCCGCCCATACTCCCACGATGAAAGGAGATAGGGATTGACGTATCACAGGTAACCAAACATCGTAAGCCGCGTCGTCGTCGTTTTCATAAGAAATCGGGGGAAGACCAACGCCAGGTTCAGGCCGACGTGGGCTAGGTACTCCTTTACCGATGTATGACAACACTTCGGTTGCATCTTCTTTAATAGCAGCACTGAACAAACCTAACGTGTTATCGGTTCGGGCGTGGGTTGGGTCAGTTAAGCTGGCCCTGGACATTAATACGGGTGCATGTGCGAATGTCATCTCGTTAACGTCCTATCAAGAACTTCAACGAAGATCCCCTCACCGAACATTTTTAATTCGACCTACGGACACTGACCTCTCAGGTGTGTCCGGTACGCAGTTGGATATAACAGGAAAGGTAACAGTGCCAACACGTTTTTCTAGACATGGTACGTACTTTTCTGCAGATTTTTATGTAGTCCAGGACTTTTATTTACCAGCTGACGGATTAATAGGTCTTCCAACTCTTCAATCCAACTTGATAGATGTTCACCCAAGCAAACATTCTATCACGGTTAATGGTGTTTCCTTCAGTGCCATGCGCAAGTCAGAACCATTGCTCTCTGCAAGGTGTGAATGTTTTGTCCACCGCTCTTACTACGAGGAAGATGGATCCTGAGTCAAGGAGTGTTCATGACACCACAAACTCACTTACCCAGCGTGATTAGAGTAGCAAAAGTTGGACGATTGTGCCTTCAGTTTTAACAGGAACTCTCCATTTTCGGAATGAAGAAATCACCAGAGCTACTGTTCGTTTACCTCGCGGGTACACGGGGACTAGCGTGATCTGTCTTACGGAAACGTGCAGAGTTAACAGACGATCATGTAAATCTACATTGAGTTCGACTCGTCCTGGTGTTTCAACTGATGTACTAGTTCTCAACAGAACAGTCGCTCTGAGAATATCCAATACTCCAACACAGGCCTCACCAGCGCCTTGTACAGGTGAACTTGTATCTTCTCAGGCATCAGTTTAAAACGTTTTAATTTGGCTGCGGAGACTTTGGCTTTATTTAGTCTGTCCTTCACGTGGGGAATGATGCCCGTCCGAGAGATGTTGAGGCCGAGCAACCTGCCTTGTTTAGAGTACGCAATCTCTTCGTCGTCGATCATCAATGGCACCGGTTTGAATTTGGCTATGGGTATGACCTCGAATTTCGTTTTGTTTGTTTTTATTTTCCATTTATGTTCATACTCCGAGATATCCTCTATTGCCCGAGCAGTGAGTCGCGCCATCCTTGCCGTGGACCTTCCTGGGCAGGTGACGATCTGTGTTACATCGTCGGCATACATGACGTACTCGTTGCCGACGATTGGGGGTGGCAGGTCAGCCGTGTAGAGTGTGTAAAGGGTTGGTGAGAGACAAGAACCCTGAGGCACGCCGCTCGATAGTGAGAATTCTTCTCCAAAATGTTCTTGCATCTTGATTTTGGCTCTGCGGTCCATAATGAAGATGCACAGCAGGCGCACCAGATTTTCGGGTAGCCCCAGTTGTATGATCTTATGCTGCAGCCCTGCGTGCCAAGCTTTGTCAAACGCCTTGCTGACGTCCCTCAGTACTATGTTGCACTGCAGGCGGCCAGTCATGGCATTGGCGATCTGCTCGTAGGCCTGAGCTATGGCGGTGGATGTGCCTCGGTACTGGCGGAAGCCGAACTGGCGGGGATTATGCACGTCTTCGTCCTCCAGATACATCCGCAATCGCTTGTTTATTATTTTTTCGAAGATTTTTGCATGTACCTCTAGCAGCGATATTGGTCGAAAGTTTTCGACTTTGTTTGGAGGCTTCCCTGGTTTTGGTATGAGGCGAATAACGGCAATTTTGAACATCTTAGGGAAGTATCCAGACGCGAGGCAGGCGTTACATATATGAGCAAGCCTCTCTATCATGTTGTCGGGGAGTTGAGCCAGGATCTTCTTGTTAATGTGACTTTGCCCAGGTGATTTGTTTTTAAACCCCTTTATGACGGCTGACACATCTGCAGGAACTATGCGCTCCGTCAGGTAGCTTCCGTCCACCAGTCTAGTGAGGTCAGTCCGTGGGAGCGGATGGAGCAGTTGCTGATGGTCCTGCAACTGACCTAAAATGTCCTCCTCAAACTCCATGTCGAAGCCCTTGTTCTCCTGTTCACTAATGGTAAAGATCTTCTGTAAATATCGCCGATGTAGTTGTTCTTGGTTTTCCTCCTCGAATATTTTCACATTGTTTTGGTCGAGCAGGCAAGGGACCGCGCTAGAGGTGGAACCCATCAGTCGCTTGATCCCTTTCCAGAAGGCTGCAGAATCGCGGTAATTGTTGGCTGCCTCCCACACCAAGGCGGCCCACTTTTGTTCATGTAGACGTTAGCTCTCGTGCTGGATGTCCATCTGTAGCTCTCGGTACCGGTCTCTCAGCTCTTGCGTCCACCCGCGGATACTGGCTAGCTGTCTCACGTGATCATACTGGACACTGAGCTGCCTCAGCTGGTGACTAGTGTGAGGATGGGGAATGGTCCTGTGAGTGGTGGTCGGGATGTTGTTGTCCATCTCCGTCTTCACATCCGTGTACCATTGTTCGACCGCGTCGTCGCTGTCATTGTGGCTGGCTTCTTCCAGGTTTCTCCCCTGCTTGAGACTGAGAGACTCCTTGAAGGAGTCCCAGTCTGCACGTTTGAGGTTTGACCTGATGTTGGCGGGGATCATAATGGGATTGGATGAGAGCGTCACGACGACTGGCAGGTGATCGCTGGTACTGATGGGTCCGGCGGTAACGTGCCTGTTCAGGACGGCCTCGTTGTTAGAGAGGATTATGTCGGGTGTTGTGGCACTGGCACGTCTGATCAATGTCGGGAAATCTGGCCCGAGGTGTTGTAATTTTCCCTTTCTGATGTTGTCATACAGCGCCACACCGACGTTGTTCTCATTACCGTGTCCGAGTATGGCGTAGCGCGCTTTTAAGTCCCCTATGATGTATGTTGGTTTTCTGTGGCGTAGCAACTGGTTGAGGTCTTGTTCGGGTAAGTAAGGACGTCTGGGAGGTAGGTACATTGTGCATATGATAACAGGCCCCCTAGTTGTCTCCACCTGCACTCCCAGAACTGAATCCTCGAAGTCTGGCAACACTCTGTGACTCAGCCGTGACCTGACGGTCACAGCGACACCATCGTTCAGCTCACCCGTCATGTTCCTCTGGTATACAGTGTAGCCAAAAATTTCCAGCATACTTTCGTCCTTTATGCCAGTACTGTTTAACAGAATGATGTCTGGGTCTAATTGATAGTATAAGTTAGACAGTTCGTTACGTCTATTAAGGGACCAGTGTGGGACATTATATTGGACAATTTTCATCCTGCTAACGACTGCCATTTCGGAGACTGTAGCTTTGGGCGTCGCTTGAAGTGTTTGTTCGGCTTCTGCCATTTCTAGGGGGACGGAACTTCTTAGCAGAACTTCTCGTCACCCGTGTACAGGAAGGTGTTCTGGTCCTGGGCCTACGTGTTGAAGTAATCAACTGACGCTGCAGCTCGAGGGTCTTGTTCCTCTGTAGAGTGAGTCGCCATCATCTGGTCACAACCATTGACTGTGGTTGCAGTCCGATGGTCACTGTCGTCGCTGGGAGTACATGTATTGGGGTCACGGACATTTATGGTGTCGTTGGAGCTGTGATCCCAGGGGTACTGACTGGCCACGTCGGGGCTACGATTATACTGACTTTTGCCTAAGTCAGGGAGGTCATGGTCTATTTCTGGCGTGGGTTGAGGTCGTCGATAAGTCGTTGAGTGGGTTACTGCCTTAAGGATTTCTTTTGAAGGGACTTTGTCGCTTATTTAAACAGGTACAGTGTTGTTCCTGGTTAGTGTCTCGTTGAGGTGTTTCGAGAATGAACCTGGTTGAACCATGTTCATGTGATGGGCATGCAGGTAAGACAAGTATATAGTGGTGGCTTTAGACTCGTCCAGCTGTGGAGAGGAGACGCTCCTGATGCTCTCCCCCTTGCAGGGGACAGTGCTTGGTCATGTGGTCATTGTATTTATAGCACTTCATACATTGTTGGATGGGCGTATACTTTTCATATTCTATTTGGTGTGATGAGATGGAAGTGCCATATGCATAGAGCCCCTTCCCCTTCATTCTTTTTGCATCCGTTGTGTCTGCAAAGCTTACCTTGATTATATTATGGGCATACATAGGATACAACTCCACAATCTTGACATTGTTTCGCTTTTGTATTTTATCTCTTATTTCTTCTGCGTTATTTTCCACTACATCTTTGTCTAACTTCTTACATACAAGGGTGAGCTTGGCGCCGTATTCCCGTGGGACAATGACCTCGTAACCGTTAGTTTTCATTTTGTCCATGGCACTAGACTTAAGTAGTTTATCAGCATCTTCATCTGTTTCTGTTAGGATGATGTAACCATCTCTCAGATCCACAAGTCTATTTATTCTCACCCTTAAGTCACTCAATAGCTTTTTAGCCCTATCCGAGACCCCTGGGTCGGGGTTCCGTAGATCTTCACTCTCACTTTGGCCATGGTCAGTAACATACAGTTGCTGCTGGTTTTGAGATTTCAAAGATTATTGCTCAACATGGAAAACCACTCAGTGATGGGGAGTATATTAAAGAATCGTGGCTAGAATGTGCTCCTTTCCTTTTTAACAGTTTTTCAGAAAGGAAAAAATTATTCAGCGCATTAAGGATTTGCCAGTGAGTAGAAACACAGTGAAAGATAGAATATTAAAGATGGAAGCAAACATAGTAGAACAGCTAACAAAATACATTGGTTCTTGTAAATTGCTTTCCATTTGTCTTGATGAGGGCACTGATGTTACATCATCAGCTAGGCTAGCCATATGATGATGATAATGAATTAAAGTGGCAAGTGACTTTGCCCTGGGAGAGGAGAGGAGAGAGAGAATGAAATCATGGAAACGGGAAGTAAAGTAGTAGGGGGTTGATAGCAGGTGGGCTGTCCACCTAGCTGAGACGAATTGATTGGTTGGGGTGGTGGCCACACACAGCAGACGCCCGCCCGCTCAAGGGAGGCAGGTGGAGGGGGGGGGGGGAAGCTAAGCTAGCTAGGCATTCGTTAGTGTAATGGGTGTTAATTTATGTTTGTTAGATGGTGGTGTCATTTGTTCACATATATGTGTAAAGTGGGTCTTTTTCTCTATGTTAGCATGGAGGCTCTTGGGCCACCAGCTGTGTGTTTTAGTAGTTACTTCTTCTTTTAACTGGGAGAATATTGGGTCCTCCAACTCTTCAAGTTTGCTCCAGATTCTGTGGGCTTGGCTGTGTGTACGTGTGTTCAGTGGTTCGATATTGTATAATTCGTGAAGTTCTTGTATTTTGGTGGTGTATGAGGGGAGTTGCTTTGATGCTCTACGGATAGCTTTGTATTGTACTGATTGAAGTTTAAGTTGGCTGGTTTTGCTGATCGTGCTGAGTGGTATTGGTGGATACTCCAGGTGGGGGCGGACAAGTGCTTTGAATAGGTGTAGTTGAATTTTGGTGTCCATTTTGCTAAATCTTCGTAGTTTTGTGAGTTGTGATTGGACAAACGTTAATAATAATAATTAACGGTTTATTGAAAGAGCTTGGCAGCCAGAAGGCTGAAAATATACAGTTACATATTTGGGGAATGGGTTTCGAATTACAAATAATATACAAGTAACATAAGTGATACAAATAAGATATATAATAACTAGATATATAATAACTAGATGGGGAAAAGCTCAAACTACAGTGCATTTCAACATAGTGACAGTGCAAGAAGTAGTATTTACTGGGAGTGAATACACTGGTTTATTACAAGTTATTGATAATTTTTACAATGGTTGGGACTGGGCTGTTCTTATAGCGATCAGTTCGTGCACGTATGGGCTGGATGCGGTTGTGGTGTCGAACAGCAATTCGGGCTAGGGATCTCAGGTAGTAGGAGCCGGTGTCGAGGATGGTGTAGAAGCTTCTTACCAAATTTGCAGATGAGGTCGTGGTGATGGTCAGTGAGAGTCGAAAGGGTCAGTGTGTTGAGCGCTTCTTGATATGTGGAGTAGGAAGGGGAGAGAATGATCTTGCATGCCCTCTTTTGCACTTTTTCTAGGTGTTTACGTTGTGTGGCATTTAGGGAGGAAGACCAGGTCGGGGAGGCATAGGTGAGCTTGGGAAGTATGAATGTTGTGTAAACACTGAGGAGCTCGGGTGCAGGAACTCCGAGGGACTTGAGTCGGCGGAGGAGGTGGAGACGGAAACTGGAGGATTTGACAACTTCACTGACGTGTGGTTTCTAATTTAGTTTGTTGTCTATGGTGACGCCGAGGAGCTTCGTGGAATCTACAACCTGGAGTGTGTTCGGACCTAAAGTAATGGAAGGAGGACAATGTCGGAGGAGAGGTTGATGTGCATAACCATGGTCTTGCTATGGTTGATGGTGACATGGTTGTTGGTGGCCCAGTTTTGGAGGCTGTTCAATAAATCCTGAAGGGCGGTATAGTCGGGAGCAGAATTGTTGACGCTGATCCCAATGGTGGAGTCGTCGACATATTTCCAGCGAGCAGGGATTACTCTTAGGGCATCATTGATGAGCCACAGGTGAGTGACTGAAAGGTGGAGACAGCCCCTCGGAAGCGTACAGCTTGGCGTCGGTCACTGAGGAAGTCTGTAAGCCATGGTATAAGACTTCTCCGAAGCCCGAGGTCAATAGCTTTGTTGATGATTATATTGTGGTCGACTAGGTCGAATGCTTTAGTGAAATCAATGAAGGCGACAGCTACAGACGTTTTTCGTTTCTCGAAATGGCGGTATATGTAATCGAGAAAGCTGACAAGACAGTGAGTGGTGGAGAAAGTTTTCATATTGCCAAATTGCTGAGGGTCTACGACTCCTGCAATATCAGCATAAGCCCAGTCAAACACAAAACTTTCACAGATTAGGCTGGGTATTGGGGTGATTGCAATAGGTCGTAGCTGATTTAAGGATTGTGGGCTGGTTGACTTGGGCACTGGTGATACATAAGAGGTCTTCCAGTTTTGCATTGTGTTATGTGTTTTGCTATGCCTGTTCTTGTTATTGTGAGTCCCAGAATTTTGCCTTCGTTGGAGTATTTTTTAGTGTCATGGGTTGCGTTGGGCCTCCGGCACAACCCATCCCAAATGTTTGTTTAGGTAGAGATAAGGTACCCGGCCAGCCGATAGGGGTCATTTCACGCCTCAAAACCACATTTTAGGCAGTGAGCTTTAGACCTTGGGTGAGAGTAGACCTCCTGCTTTGCGGATTTAGAACAGGGGCCATACAGTCCTACCAGTGCTACGAGTCTGTGTGTGCAAATTCCCGAGATTGTTGTTAAGTCCAGTGAAAAGTTAACGCACCCTGTAAAGGAAGTGATCACTGGTGAGGGCCTGTTTGCTACAAGAGCACTCCAGGCCGGCCTAAAAGATCTAATGGTTAATTCTCCAGGTTGACAGACTCTCCCTTATAACTTGCGGTACTGTGGCGCGAATGTGAGTGACTGACCTATCCATGCAAATTATAAGCCCAGTGTATGGAATTGTGCCAAATAAACGTAAGTGCAATTATCTGCCCGTATTTGTGACCCCTCTATTATTATTATTATCAAAGGTAATGACTGATTGGTTATGACAAAGTATAACCAATAACTTAGATGGATGTTGTGAACTTAATGGAATTCATTAAATCATCATTTATCAAGTACACAACGCATTGAATGCCGGAACCAGAGTGAAATTCTACGTAGTGATACACCATAATCTCAGTGTGAAGGTATCCGAGTTCTACGGTAAGAAAACCACTTTCTTCCATTTAAAACCTAACATATAGGTACGTTGCTGACTGTGATTGGTGCAGGGTTTATTTTGGCTATGTGTATTATCTTTAGTTTCTGTGTATTGGTTTGTATTTTCCACTTTTTTTCATATTCGTTGATTTGCTCGATGGCGTGGGCTGTTTTTTGTGCCATCATCTGTTTGCCCTTGCCTGGATGCCGGATGATTTGGGTGACGTCATCAGCATAAGCTATGTATTCTCCGTGTGTCGGAGGTGGCATGTCCGCCGTGTATATTGTGTCGTGTTGGCGAGAGGTTACTTCCCTGTGGTACACCGCTGTATAACTTGATGCTTGGGCCTATGTGGTTACCAATGATAATTTTGGCCTCTCTGTTGTCAAGGAAGTTACAAAGAAAGGAAGTAAAGTTGTTGGGAAGTTCTTGGGTGGTAATTTTGTATTTGCCAGACCTTGTCGAATGTTTTTGCTACGTCCCTTAATACTATGTTACATTGATAACTGTTATGCATTGTGTTTGCTATGTTTTCGTAAATCAGGGCTAAGGTTGTATGGGTTCCTCTGTGTTTTCTAAATCCGTGTATTCTCAGTCGGTGGTTATTGATTTATTCTAGGACTTTTCCCGGTGTTTCTAGAAGAGAGCTTGGCCTGTAATTTGATACTTGGGTGGGGGATTTACCTTGCTTTGGTATAAGTCTGATGCTTGCTGTTTTAAATTTCCTTGGGAAGTAACCAGAGGCAAGTGATGCATTAAAAATGTTTCTGAGTTGGAGTATCATGTTGATTGGTAGATGCTGGAGTATGGGTTTGTTTATTTTACTGATGCCCGGGGCCTTGTTCTTGAAATTGTTTGTTGTTTTGTGTACTTCCTCTGCGGTGATCAGTGTGGAAAATCGTCAAGAGTGTTTATGTCTATGTTGGGACTTGGCTGCCAGATGTGGGTTGTGTGTGTCATGTGATTGGTTACTTGTCGCTCGGTGTTCATACAGAAGTTCAGGTTGTCTTCCTGGCTTATTTGAAATATTTTGCTCCAATATTTCCAGAATTCAGGTTCTTGTTCTTTGGGTTCAGTTAATTTGATTTGGATGCTGTTTAGAATGTAGTTTGATTCTTTGCTGGAGATTCCCATTAGGTGTTTAATTTTCCGCCAGAGTTCTTTCGGGTTGTGGTAAATTGCTTCTGTGTCTGTTATTAGTTTCTCCCAGTTATTCACGTATGTTTCTTTGGACATGTTTCTTAGTTGTTCGTGTATGGTGTAATATTGTCTTCTGTATTCTAGCGTCCATCCTTGCTCTATGATTAATTTTAATAAATTACTAAATGGTGTCTGAAAAATTCTTGATTGATGGTGTTACGAGTGAGAGTTCAATGGTTGGTTGTGGATTCGCAACGTGAACGACCTTTGTTTCTGACGTCATTTCTGCTCCCTTTATTTCCCTCCCAAGCCGCGTGACGCTAGTATAGGGCTGGTAGTGATAAGTTAAGTACAGAGTATCTCCTTTCTTATTGTGCAGTATATTTCTAGTGATATAACATGTAAACCTTGCTCGACTTTTAGAACACCAAGTATTATTTGTGAAAGATTATTGTTAATCATATTTTAGAGTTCCACGGAAAATAACTTACTTATTTATGAGGTTTCCTGTGGTGGATAACCACGTTGTTCATGGTGGATGTTAAATTAAATAAGTGTTTAGTCTTTACCTTTATGTTCATCATTTTGTCATTCGGTTGAGTCACTTATTTGATCAGATTTAGTTTGTATTTGTTTATTTTTGTACATAACTGATATATTTGTTTTATTGTTTGTTTGTTAATATATTCTGTAATTAAATCTACTGCATGAATTTCAATATACCCCATAGTAATGAGATGATGATTTTGGTGGGATCTATTCCTTGTACCTATAATACAATGAGAAGTTGAATTTGTGATTTTGTTACAAACTAAGAGGCCAAGGGTCGTAACAAAATTGGCGACCTTGCCAGGATAGATCCCTTTATCACTCATGAACTATTGGGAATATTTAGATATCGATATTCTTTATTGATTAATCATGGCTGCTTTTAATGTTGAGGAGTTTGTTGAGAATCCATCCGTGAAAATGTTGAAAGACTGTTCTACGAAAGGATAATTGGATGAAACTTGCTGATACATATGAAATTGAGTATCAACATAGTCAAAGGAAGTCTGAGATTCAAAATGCAGTTCTAACTGAACTTGTGAATGAAGAGTTGCTACAGAAGGGGACACTGACTTTACTTTCATTTGACCTCAGGGAAGCAGTAGAGATTAGAAAGTTAGAAATGGAGCATGAGTTGGCCTTGAAGGAAAGAAAAGAAAGGGAAAGAAAGCGTGAAAGGCAGCATGAATTAGCAATAGCACAGGTTAGCAGTAGAAAACGAGACTTACAGGCATTGTCTTTAGAATCTGAGACAAAATTGTTTGATGTGAAAAAACATTTGAGACTTATGCCTGCTTTTGACGAGGAGGATCCGGAAGAGTTTTTCATGCAGTTTGAGAAAATTGCAAAGTCGTGGATTGATATGATTCATAGTGTGCTCACTGGGTCAGCTCGTTCAGCATTTCTGTCTTTGTCAAGTGAAGTTTGTCGTAGTGATAAGTTAGTGAAAGAAGAAATTCTTAAGGCGTATGAACTCATTCCTGAAGCATATAGAGTGAAATTTAGGACTATGAGAAAGACTGATGCACAGTCGTATATAGAATTTGTTTATTCATTGAATAAAATGTGTGGAAGGTGGATAAAGTCTAGCAAGGTAGAAACTTTTGAGGAACTTACTCAGTTGATGATTTTAGAGCAGTTCAAAAGAGCCACTCCAAGAGATATACAATTGTACTTAGGAGAGAGAGATATTAGTAACGTTCATAAAGCTGCTGCATTAGCTGATAGCTATGCCCTTACTCACAAAATGCATCCTGTTAAATCTCAAAATCAATCAGGTGGAAAGGGTTTTGTAACCAAGGTAAAGGGTGGTAGGCAGGATAGTAGTACTGCTTCTTCTAGTAAAGTAAATTTTCGTGGAAACTCAGGTGAGGTTTCCAAGACCTATGCCAAGACTAAAGCATTTGTCTGTTTTTATTGTAAGAAACCAGGTCATGTTTTATTGTAAGAAACCAGGTCATGTGATTGCGAATTGCCCAAAATTGGAAGCAAAAAGGGAAGAGCCAGTGCTCTCATTTCGGACCTCTGGAGAAGTTTGACAAAACTTTAGTGAGAAATCGCCCAAAGGAGGATTCTTTTGAACCTTTCATGTTTGATGGTTCAGTTGCAGTTGAAGAATCAGGTAATCAGTACACTGTGAAGATTTTGCCTGACACTGGTGCTTCTCACAGTGTTCTGTTGAAAGGATCTGTTCCCTGCGTGGAAGATTCCTATACTGGAGAGCATTTGGTGCTGAAGGGTGTCGGTGGAGTGATCACTGTTCCTTTGTGTAGGGTGTTTTTGAGAACTCCACTTGTGACTGGTTGGGTCACTATTGGTGTTCAAGCTTACTCATCCTCTGACAGGGGTTACATTTTTGCTGGGTAATGATATTGCAGGAGCCAGCGTGGTGCCAGATCCTGTGGTATCTTCGACTCCTACAGAGGATAATAATACTGGTTTAATTGAAGAAGAATACCCCGATTTATTTCCTTTATGTGCAGTTACAAGGAGCCAGACTCTTCGGAATAAGGTACAGTCCGTTCCTTCAGTTGACCCTGAGCTTTGTATTTCTGATAGTAGTACACCTGGCAGTGATGAGAATGATTTAGGTATTGGGAATCTGTTTGACAGTCAGGATGATTCATTTGATAGTGACATTGGTGGGAGAGATGTGAGTGAAGCTAAAGATTCAGTTAACATTCAATCCCCAAAATCTGAAGCTGATCTCTCTTCTGGTGACAACATTACCATTCAGAAAATACCTGTCACTAGGAAAAAACTGATAGATGATCAGCAGAGTGACTCCGAATTAGCTGAACTACATGGATTCAGGGTTACTTATGAGGAAGTTCAGATCTGTATCTGATCCTGCTGATGAGTGGAATGTTGTGCATCAGGTTGTGATTCCCAGTTGTCACAGGGGAGAAATCTTGAAATTAGCACACGACTTTTTGGGAGGACATTTAGGAGTTAGGAACACATACAAAAAGATTTTGTCACACTTTTACTGGCCTAGAATGAAAGGTGATGTTGCCAGATACTGTAGAACTTGCCATGAATGTCAAATGGCTGGTAAACCGAATCAGGTCATAAAACCTGCTCCCCTGAAACCCATTCCTGTGGTAGACGAGCCATTTAGCAGGGTTATAATTGATTGTGTAGGTCCTCTCCCAAAAACTCGATGTGGCCACCAATATTTGTTAACAATCATGTGTACTACCACCAGGTACCCAGAGGCTACACCATTGCGAAACATCAAAGCGAAGAGTGTGGTAAAGACTCTGACTAACTTCTTCACTAAATATGGCATTCCTAGAATTGTACAGTCGGATCAGGGTACTAACTTCACTTCTTTCCTTTTCCAGCAGGTGATGAATGAATTGGGTATTAAACAATACTTAGCTTCTGCGTACCACCCTCAAACCCAAGGTGCCATAGAGAGGTTCCACCAGACTTTTAAATCTATGCTTAGGAAATACTGTATGGAGTCTCATAAGGTTTGGGATAAAGGAGTACCACTTATGCTGTTTGCCATAAAAGAGAGACCCCAAGATTCCCAAGGATTCATTTCCTTTGAAATGATTATTGGTCATGCTGTAAGAGGTCTTGTGACTGTGTTGAAGGAAAGTTGGAGAAGTAATCAAATAAAAGTCCCTTTGTCAGTGTATGCAGAGAAGTTTAAAGAGAAACTGAAGAGAGTAGGTGAGATTGCTCGTGAAAATCTGTCAGAAGTACAGAAGAAAATGAAAAGGCAATATGATGAGCATTGTCAAGCTAGAGAATTTAAGCCTGGAGATAGGGTTTTATCACTCATACCCCTGTATAGAAATCCCCTTTAAGCTAAATATGAGGATCCATTCACTATAGTTAAAAAATTAAATGACCAACTATGTCATAGCGACTCCAGGTAAGAGAAAATTGGAGAGTTTGACTCATATCAACAGGTTGAAACCTTATTTTGGTAGGAGTGAAGTGGTTTGTTCAGTAACAGGAGGAGAGGAGGTGGTCCCAGACACTGATTTCCAAGTGGATATCCCCATAAAAATCTGTAATTCCAGTATATTGTGTGACCCTACCTCTAAAGTATTCCATCTTTCACAACAACAGTCTCAAGATGTGATGTAACTGCTGCAGGAGTTCAAGCCAATCTTCGACAATGTGCCAAGCCAGTGTTCTCTGCTGGAGCACGATCTGGTACTGCTGCCTGACACATCTCCCATCAAGCAAGCACCCTTCCGAATGAGCCCTGATAAGCGGGAGAAGCTGAAGCAGGAGGTGGAGTATCTGCTGGAACATGACCTAGTGGAGAGGAGCAGTAGTGCATGGGCGTCACCCTGTGTGCTGGTGCCTAAACCCGACGGAAGTGTTCGCATGTATACTAATTACAGGAAGGTCAACCTGGTGACACGTGCTGACGCATATCCATTGCCGCGCATCGACGACATCATCGATAGTGTGGGTCAAGCATCATTTGTCACCAAGCTGGATCTTCTCAAAGGCTACTACCAAATCAAACTCTCGGAAGAAGCAAAGCAGATTTCAGCTTTTGTCACTGCGGAGGGGCTGTGGCAATGCAAAGTTATGCCCTTCGGCCTCAAAGGAGCACCAGCAACATTTCAGCGAGCAATGCATAAAGTGACATCAGGCCTGCCTGGAGTGTACGCCTATCTAGATGATCTGGTCGTCGTCGGTGACACATGGGTACAACACATTGGCCGACTCCGTGAACTCTTCAATCGTCTAGCAGAGTTCAACTTCACCATAAACCTCTCCAAGAGTGAATTCGGACATGCCACTTTAATCTTCCTCAGTCATGTCGTTGGACAAGGGAAAATTGCTCCAATTGATGCCAAGGTTGCCGATATTCTCAGTCTACCCGCACCTCACAATTGAAAGGCTCTCGGAAGATTTCTCGGGATGGCTTGGTTCTAAAGGCGGTTTTACCAAAACTTTGCCAGGGTGGTCACTCCCCTGACAGATTTGGTTAGCCCAAAAAGAAAGTTTTTGTGGTCTGATGAATGCCAGACAGCATTCGAAAAGGTTCGTGGGTTGTTGGCGACGGCACCTGTACTGCAACTCCCAGACTTTAAGAAACAGTTTGTGATACAATCGGATGCGTGTGACACAATGTACTGCGCACATCATTGTCATTCCTAAAAAAAAAAACCTTTAATTCATATTACGCTACATAACATTCAAATCCACAGCGCTTGTAGAATCTCAGAGAATGGGAAACATTGATAAAGGATAACTCACCTACTCAATGTTACTGAATCATGTGTTGTATTGTACCCAGGTACGGTTATATAATATAAATTGTATGTATTCATAGCATTAAGGAGAACTCAAGGTATCCATAAAATGATTGGGGAAGTCCAGTTGAGCCGGACTAGTGTACTGTAGGACTAAGTGTGGATTGTGGTTTGAAGGTCATACTATTTACGTCTGAGAACGTGTAGCGAACATAACTTCCGCAGTTATCAGATGAAAATACATGAGAACAATGATCTGGAAAAAGGATAACTGTATCAGAACTATGTGAGGTGTTGGGAGTGACCCAGAAACTATACTTGAAAGGAAATATCTTGTATGCATCGGAGTGAACTTAATACACCTTGTTTCCTCGGGTGACGTATACCCACGGCATGTACAGTGATCAGAGAATCTTATGTCTGTGTTCAAGTTGGGCAATGTGTGAGGGGAGGATCCCTAATTGCAGTTTTAAGTGAAGTAGATATACCCACACTATGATCATTCGGCTTTTGTTTCAAGGCAGCGTCCCTTGTACCCGGCCTACAGGTGTGAGTTGTTGATATAGCCCACTTAATTTCCCCAAGAACTGTCAAGCCCGAACCGTATTCTAGTATGGAAGTTAGGGTTAAAATATGGATTTATAAGACACCAGGTCACAATAAATGGGAAAATTGAGAGGTGAGAACCATAATATCAAAGTAAAAATTAAAGATGGGAAACTGTAGGCCTACGCGGTGAGAAGCGGCAGGGCACTGCCCTCAGTATCCTCCGTTCTCCCATCAACTCAGGTCAGTGTCCTCCATCGGGCTACACCCCCGCCCTAAAAAGGACTTATATAGCAGTTATTTCAGCTTAAGACTTTGCCTGATGTATAAAGCGAAGTAGTAATGTGTTACAGGGGGTAATAACCGCCCATCAGGCATTATTTCTCAGTATCCTTCGTTCTCCCATCAACTCAGGTCCCACGCGGTCAGAGCACCTTGCTGGGCGTCGGCCATTATCCCTGTGAGCGTCCCACCATGTGAGGTGACTACCAGCTATGCTAATCCTCTACGAACCTGTGGATTCCCGGCATACCACCACACATGAGTAGGAATACATACTGAACTACGTGAGAAACTCCGCGGTCGTCACTTGGAGCGACCTATAATACCAGGCGTAGAAACAGCACTAGTATGTCTCTTGGTGAAACTCTCGTCTCTACCCACCGAGGGCGGTGTGCGAACGAGGTGTCTGATATATGTACTTAGAAAGTACAAGGATTCCCATACTTGCAGGTGTGGAGTATAACAGGTGTGGTGAGCTGGTGCTACAGGGAAGTGAGATGGTGTTACTATGTATGATAACCTACGGTGCTATATTCCATACAGGTGGAGCAGTCTGACGTGTGGAGTGTTACTGTAAGAAGGGTAACCCAAATTATCTTTGTTCTTCTGAGGAAGGCCAACTCATTTGTATTTTACCAGAATGCAGTATGTTTTATAAAGAATAAATTAGTTAAGAAATGTTATGGTTTCACCCTTCTTTTCCCTTATCGATCTGGTCAATGAAAAACCTAACCCAATGCCTAGTCCACTCTGCACGCTACCTAACGAGCTACATACTGCCCAGAGGGGGTCTGGTGGCAGCAACCTTTAAAATTAAGACTATAGTTAAGTTATCCCCTTAACTTAGTGACCCCAGAATCTGGCAGTATAACAGGAGTTGGTGCTGTGTTAATGCAAAAAGGAAAAGATGGAATATTGCACCCGAACTGTTATTTCTCGGTCAAACTGAAAAAGCATCAACGTGGATATACCACAATAGAAAAAGAAACATTGGCCCTTTTGTTAGCTCTGGAAAAGTTTGAGGTGTATGTAAGTGGATCACCTTACCCAGTGATAGTTTATACAGATCATAATCCACTTCAGTTTGTTCAAAGATGAGAAATAAGAATCAATGACTTATGGTGGTTATTAGCTCTTCAACCCTATAATATAGAAATCAATCATATAACGGGGTGTGATAATATTATTGTCGTCACTCTATCTTGTGTTGAGTAAAAGTTTATTCAGAGCTTCTTAAACTTTTAAATTAAGGGGAGAGATGTTACGAGTGAGCGTTCAATGTTTGGTTGTGGATTCGCAACGTGAACGTCTTTCGTTTGTGACGTCATTTCTGCTCCCTTTGTTTAGCTCCCAAGCCGCGTGACGCTAGTATAGGGCTGGTAGTGATAAGTTAAGTACAGAGTATCTCCTTTCTTATTGTGCAGTTTATTTCTAGTGATATAACGTGTAAAACTTGCTCGACTTTCAGAACATCAAGTATTATTTGTGAAAGATTATTGTTAATCATATTTTAGAATTCCACGGAAAATAACTTACTTATTTATGAGGTTTCCTGTGGTGGATAACCACGTTGTTCATGGTGGATGTTAAATTAAATAAGTGTTTAGTCTTTACCTTTATGTTCATCATTTTGTCATTCGGTTGAGTCACTTATTTGATCAGATTTAGTTTGTATTTGTTTATTATTGTACGTAACTGATATATTTGTTTTATTGTTTGTTTGTTAATATATTCTGTAATTAAATCTACTGCATGAATTTCAATATACCCCATAGTAATGAGATGATGATTTTGGTGGGATCTATTCCTTGGACCTATAATACAAAGAGAAGTTGAATTTGCGATTTTGTTACAACCTAAGAGGCCAAGGTTCGGAATAATGTGAGTATTGAGGGTGTGGTAATGTACGGTGAGTGGTCTTGGGTATGTGGTGTTCCATTGCTTGGCTCACGTTTTCCTACCATGTCTCTAGTGTGTTGTGTGTTTGGGAAGTGTGTTTGTTGTTTAGTTGGGTGATTTGGAGATTGTTTAACTCCTTTTGGAATTCCTCCCAGTTGGACCACCTGTAGCTGTATCTCTTCCTGGCAGAGATCTGTATTGGCGACGTGGAGAGTGTGGCTACGATAGGGAGATGGTCACTGGTGGTTATTGGGCCGGGTTCCATTTGCAGGTTAAGATGGTGATGCTGGTTTGTTAGTACCATGTCTGGATTATCCGATTTGACCTGCTCTGATGTATGTGGGGAATTCCGGGCCAAGGTGTAGTGCGTTGCCGTGACTCAGTAATGCGTTTAAAATCTTGCCTACGGCGTTGTTATCCTGGTGCCCCAAGACGTGGTGTCGTGCATTTAGGTCACCCAGAAAATATGCTGGTATATTTCTTCTCATCAGTTTAAGCATGTCTGCTAGTGGGAATATGGGTCTTCTCGGAGGGAGATAACAGGTGCCGATTATAATAGGTCCTGTTGGGCAGTTAATTTCGATCGCAAGAAAGTTTTCTTGAAATGAGTCGTGTATCTTGTGTTGTATTATTATCCTTTAAATTTTAAAACTACGTTCTACGAAACCGTATTAAGATGCATCAAACTTTTTTTTACAGTATAGCTTGGATCATCGTATTAATGCTCCTATTCCTTCATGTTACCACGGTGCTGATGGATACGTCTACGGAAGTTCTCAAGCCAGGTGCTATTGTTGCACCTTTGGGACGAGTTCTCATTGTCGAAGATGTAGTGAACATAAATTATGAGTTGCACGGACTACTCAAGCTTCCACGCCAGATAGAGTCCATTGATACCCAACTGCAGACAGCTATGTCCGTCCTTGATGATCCAAGTAAGAATCCTAACAGTTCGACAATGGTATTCACAAGACTATCATCGCAGCTGGACGTTCTATTCCAGCATCTCAATATGATCTTGCAAAGAAGGTGCATTCCCAAACGCGAAGAAGCGAGAATTTTTTAATTTTGTTGGTCTTATACAAAGCACTGTTTGGCACTGCGACTGCCGAGGATGTAGATAAGTTAGGAGACCGTTTGAACATTGTCGTCCAAACCGTTCTTGAACAAAATCATGTTGTAACTCAAACTTTTCATGCAATTAATGCCTTGGAATCAAAAGTTAATGCGATTATTTCAGAGTCTAAACATTTACCGAGGGTTGTTTATGATTTAATGAATTCAGTCCCTACATTGGAGTGGCTCCTTTACTTTTCTGAGTATTTGCATGCTGCAGAAACTTCAGCTCAAGCTTTATTTAATGGTAAAAACGAGCTAATTTCGTGTATTGTAGATGACGGGTTAGGGCGTGTGGATTCACAGCTTGTGCCTCTGCATATTCTTCTTGAAGCCTTAGAAATAGCCAAGACAAATAATCAGTTAACTCCTATTTTCACAGAACATGAGATGGGTGTAAAGGCCTGGACTTTGGGATATAAATCTCTTGCCAGCCTAATCAGGATCTTATAAAAGGAAAGTCAAGAACCATGGGTTTCCAAGGGGTAACAAACAACCGTTAGAAATTGACATCTCTTTCCTACGAAAATAATCACAATAATTTAACTCTGACACCACTCACTCAAGCATTAAATAAACAGCACTATGTATTAGCCTCTATCAATTAATATTATATAAATATGGGCTAAGGACATATATTCATTATATACATTCTATCACCCAGAGTATTGAGCATACAGCTGAAGAGTGAAGGACTGGGGAATCAGCCCACAAGCCCCAGATGAGTAAACAACCAGAGTTGGAATCGAACAGCTGGGGAAGTAGCAGCTGTGGTGCTGGCTGGATAGTGTCTGGTGTGCGACGAAGCAGCAGTGACCTTCTCACCTCCGTCTACCCCTTCCCCCCACAAGTGGGGCCGCGAACAAGCAAACGAGCGGCAGACCATCCCGCTCATTACAGCCTTTACAATGGAATATTATTACCCTCTGTTAGAGTCAACGCTCAAGCACAATGCTATCCTCATCCACATACCTATGCTAGCGCAACGCAAATTTAATACATGGCATTAGAACCTTTCCCTTTGTATTCTAATGACACACTGTTTACTCTGGATAGACCAACCGAAGTTTTGCTAATAGATGAAGATTACTCTTTGTTGGCAGTAAATGATCCTGGGGTTTTATCACGGTGTAAATCGTCATATTTACGTTTGCCCAGCCTATGTCTTCACGTGCATTCCTGCAGCTGAAGGAATTTGTGAATTGGTGATTATTCAAACTAAAGTTGGCACAGCGCTAAAACAATGTCAGTGTACACCAATTGCAAAGAAACCTGTGTTTCATGCACATCTACATAACGTGCATTATTTTTTCTTCCCTGAAGAAACTAACGTCATTTTACGGTGCCAGGATGATGGTAAATAATTAATTAGTTGTGAAAGGTTACTATAAGGCTCCGGATTACTGTGTAATATCATGTCATTCGTTGAAGACCTTGCCTACCCATCATCATTTTTCGTTGAACTTAAATTTCACTTCAGATTTAATTCCTTTGCATCAGGTTCCTAATTTGACCCTAAGTGGAGTAGCATGTTCAAAGCACGTGATGGGTAAGTTCCACTCACAAAGCGTGTCCTCAGAATACACCTGTAATACATACCATCCTATAACACACACCCTCCTGTAAAACCCCCTGCTATAACACACACCCTCCTGTACCACACGCCCTCCTGTACCACACACCCTCCTGTACCACACGCCCTCCTGTACCACACACCCTCCTGTACCACACACCCTCCTGTACCACACGCCCTCCTGTACCACACACCCTCCTGTACCACACACCCTCCTGTACCACACACCCTCCTGTACCACACACCCTCCTATAGTACACACCCTCCTATAACACACACACACACCCTACCAGTGTCAGTGTCCCTCAAAGTGCCGCCAGTGACAAACACTTCCGTCCGCCCACAACAGATTTCAACAGATGGCCACCAATCACTTACTCCCGACGCACTCTGTACCATCTAAAGCGTGGGAACGGTTATCCTGATGGCAGTGTTATCGCGCCACTCAATTCACTAAACATATTCCAAGCGCGGAGCCGTAGACAAGGCCGTCATGCACATAAGCCCATTAGAACCGTAACCTCCACTAGGAAACCGGAGAAACCCACCCTTGACAGACCATACCACCACACTGAAGTTCCACGGATATGGTATGATCTCCCGTCTTTACTGCTATCCAACGTCACTTCCCTAGCTAACAAGTTCGACGAGCTGGCAACTACAGTCAGGTCAACCGCAGCGAGCGTCGTTGCCATATGTGAGGCTTGGCAAATTGTGCCTGAAACGTGTCATATTGAGGGATATCAACTCTTTCATCACCTTCGTTCACAAAGACGCGGAGGGGGCGTTGCCCTCTTCTGTCAAGATGACCTACGCCCGTCACGCCTGGATGTTCAAGTCCCAGCAGATGTGGAAGCATTATGGGGACGTGTCGTGCTACGGGCCCACCCACGCAACACTGCTTCCATTATAATCTGTGTGGCATACCATCCGCCTCGATCACCCACCAGAGACACTCTTATCAATCATCTCATCACCACCTCAGACCACCTCAGAGTTAGGTACCCATGTGCCAAGTTAGTATTATGTGGGGATTTAAATGAAATTGACACCACTGATATCCAGGACCAGCTATCACTATCACAAGTTGTGACCTTCCCCACACACGGTCAAAATACCCTTGACCTTATCTTAACTGACTTAGCGGACCAGTACCAACCACCTCAACCAATGCCTCCTATCGGGTGTAGCACACACTTATCAGTGCTCTGGTCCCCAGCTGCCACTCCCACTCAAGTACAGAGACCCTACATCAAGACCTACAGGCCGATTACTGACTCTGCAGTGCGCCTCTTCGGGCAGTGGATAGTTCACCATCCCTGGACTGAAGTACTTAGCGTGGATGACGTGGAAACCAAATGGATAAATTATACCAACACCACCACGGAAGCTCACCACCACTTCTTCCCCGAGAAGTCCGTCAGATCTCACCCAGCTGACTTGCCCTGGATCACACCTCGGATCAAAAGACTTATGCAACAGAGAGACAGAGCCTTTCATCTCAATGACCACATCCGCTACAGGTCACTTCGCAACCGAGTCATCCGCGAAATACGCACTGCAAAGAAGTCCCACTACCCAACCAAATTACAACACCTGAAGCAGACCAACATCAGTCAATGGTATGGTAAGCTTAAAGAACTCTATGGACTAAACAATAAGACACCCCCTCCCCTTCCTTAGCCATCTCACTAATGTTGACGCAGCTGAGCAAACAAATAACCATTTCGCTACTATATGCCAGACGCTCCCACGGCTTGACACAACCACTCTCCCTGCTTACCTACCAGCCCCCCTTCCCACTGACTTAGTAGAAGAATTTGACGTAGCAAAACGCCTGGACAAACTAAAATTAAAACGCTCTACCACCCCCATTGACTTACCAATGAAACTCTTCAAGGAGTTCTCCCCGGAGCTTGCTAAACCCCTCTGCTCCATCATCAATGCTTCTCTCAGTCAAGCCAGATGCCCAGCTGACTGGAAGACCTCTTATGTATCACCAGTGCCCAAGTCAACCAGCCCACAATCCTTAAATCAGCTACGACCTATTGCAATCACCCCAATACCCAGCCTAATCTGTGAAAGTTTTGTGTTCGACTGGGCTTATGCTGATATTTGCAGGAGTCGTAGACCCTCAGCAATTTGGCAACATGAAAACTTCCTCCACCACTCACTGTCTTGTCGCTTTCTCGATTACATATACCGCCATCTCGAGGAAACGAAAAACATCAACAACTGTCGCCTTCATTGATTTCACTAAAGCGTTCGACCCTAGTCGACCACAATATAATCATCAACAAAGCTATTGACCTCGGGCTTCGGAGAAGTCTCATACCATAACACAGACTTCCTCAGTGACCGACATAAGCTTCAGCACGCTTCCGGGGAGCTGTCACTCCACCTTTCAGTCCACTTTCCTGTAGCGTCCCCAAGGCACAAGATGGGACCACTCTGCTTCCTTATGCTCATCAATGATGCCCTAAGATAAACCCCTGCTTGCTGGAAATATGTCGGCGACTCCACCATTGGGATCAGCGTCAACAATTCTGCTCCAACTATACCGTCCCTTCAGGATTTATTGAACAGTCTCCAAAACTGGGCCACCAACAACCATGGTTATGCACATCAACCTCTCCTCCGACATTGTCCCACCTCCTTCCATTACTTTAGGTCCGAACACACTCCAGGTTGTAGATTCCACAAAGCTCCTCGGCGTCACCATAGACAACAAACTAAATTGGAAACCACACGTCAGTGAAGTTGTCAAATCCTCCAGTTTCCGTCTCCACCTCCTCCGCCGACTCAAGTCCCTCGGAGTTCCTGCACACCGAGCTCCTCAGTGTTTACACAACATTCATACTTCCCAAGCTCACCTATGCCTCCCCACCTGGTCTTCCTCCCTAAATGCCACACAACGTAAACACCTAGAAAAAGTGCAAAAGAGGGCATGCAAGATTATTCTCTCCCCTTCCTACTCCACATATCAAGAAGCGCTCAACACACTGACCCTTTCGACTCTCACTGACCATCACCACGACCTCATCTGCAAATTTGGTAAGAAGCTTCTACACCATCCCCGACACCGGCTCCTACTACCACCTGAGATCCCTTGTCCGAGAATTGCTGTTCGACACCACAACCGCATCCAGCCCATACGTGCACGAACTGATCGCTATAAGAACAGCCCAGTCCCAACCATTGTAAAAATTATCAATAACTTGTAATAAATCAGTGTATTCACTCCCAGTAAACACTGCTCCTTACACTTTCACTATGTTGAAATGAACTGTAGTTTGAGCTTTTCCCCATCTAAGTTATTATATGTCTTATTTGTGTCACTTATGTTACTTGTATATTATTTGTAATTCGTAACCCATTCCCCAAATATGTAACTGTATATTTTCAGCCTTCTGGCTGCCAAGCTCTTTCAATAAACCGTTAATTATTATTATTATTATTATTACAAACACACTCCTATAACACACACAATCCCGTACCACACACCCTCTTGTAGAACTTCCTCTTATAACACAAACACCCTCCTATAACACACACACTCCTGTACCACACACACTCTTGTAACACACACCTTCCCGTAAAACCTCCTGCTATAACACACACCCTACTGTAACTCACACACCCTAATATAATACGGTATCCGGTAAATTTCTCGAAATCAGTTGCCCGACAGTAAATTGCTCGAAATCAATTGCGCGAAAAATAATATCTCGAACGATCAATTGCTCGAAAGGCAGATTGCTCTAAAATAGTGGTTTAATGAAGAATATCCAAAAATAAGATAAAAAAATACAACTTTATTATTGTTAATTGAACAGTTAAAATTAAGAACGGGTACATTTCTATTATACACAAGTTCTTAAATATTCTTCTACATTGTTTGTTTCGTCATAGTTTAAAATAAGAACGGGTACATTTTTATTATTTTTGTTGTTCTTCATACTTAAAAAAATAAAAATGTATTATTGCCAATATTTACTCTATTAGTATGAAATATTGTATGCAACACTTCTTAAATATTCTTCTACATTGTTTGTTTCGTCATAGTTTGATACAATATCCTTTAATCGCAAAGGAATAAATCTCCTTTGATGGTTTTGGTAAACTCTTCTGGGATGTTAAGATCGAGGTAGCTAATAGGCAAAGCAGGTCCAGTATTTTTCCTTGATCCGTATATTACGTATGGTTCTTTTCATATTTGATACTGAAGGGAGCTTCACCGCTGCAGCACCCCTTACTTCCATTGAAGCACATGATACAATATAATGTGGTGTATCTTGACTATTTATTGCATGTTCTTTCACTTTCTCCATGGCTTTAGCGGCATCAATTTCAGCAGCGTCTCCTGCATGGTTGTGATTCCCACTTCGTTTCTGGATACTATCATTGACAGTGGTAACACGTGCTGAACATTTCATTTTTTTGCACATTTCACATTTCCAGTAAATCTTATTGTTCACTGTTTTGTCCTTAATATATAGATATGCATCAAACATAATTTCTTCTTTCCTTTTTCGCTCTCAACAAAAGTTATATCCATCTCTAGGGTTCGAGATTTCCAAAATTACTGAAATAGAAATGGAAAACAAATATAAGAAAAAAATGAGTATTTAAAGATCAAGAAAAATGAACAGTAGTATTGTAGGTTAATGGTTGGTTGATGGAAACAATTGAAGTTTTTTTGGTGTTATATTAATGTTAAATCCAGAAAATGTACAATATCAACAATAGACAATCCAGTGACGAGTATTAACAATTAAGGGAAGACTGTAAGGCAAGTCTAATGACAATGAATATGGTTGCTATGGGAAAAAAGGGAGAACCACACGTACAGAGAGTAGCCCTGCCACCGTGTGGTAAGTCAGCCCAGAGAGAAAGCCCGAGAAGTCTGACTGCTAAGGTGAGTGTTGAGGCTCCTTATATAACCTGCTACGTTGACGTGTCGTTCGACGGCGCAGGCGCAGTGCTCAACTGACGTGGTGCTTCGAGCTTCGAACTGCTACAGTATTCAACCGTTAAATAATTGATTTCGAGCAATTTACTGTCGAGTTCGAGAAATTATTTCGAGCAATTTACTGTCGAGCAATTGATAGTTCGAGAAATTATTTTTCGAGCAATTGACTTCGAGCAATTTACTGTCGAGCAATTGATTTCGAGAAATTTACCTAGATTCATATAATACAACCACATATAACTCACACACCCTAATGTAACAAACAACCTCCAGTAACACACACCCACCTGTAACACACTCTCTCCTGTAAAACACACCTGCATATAACACACACCTTGCTATAACACATGCACACACCTTTCTGTAACACACACCCTCCTGTAATACACACACCCACTTGTAACACACACACCCTCCAGTAACACACAACGTCAAGTAACATACACCCTCCTGTAACATATATCCTCCCTCTTGTAACACACACACACACCCTCCTCTAACACACACACACACACACATCCTTGACCACCGAAGGGTCAAGACGTACCTGGCGCTCCTCTCGGAGCAGCCAGGTCAACTGTTAAGTTGGCCCATACCAAACCCCTCCCCTGAACCACTTCTCCCCACCGGAGTATCAACAGGTTCTCGCCAGAAGTTACAATTTCATTTGGGAAAGGAATGGAACCAGTGTTAAACAGAGGTGAACATTGGTGAACAGTGCTTGAGTCAGTGAGAACAACTCAACAGTAAAAGTCGCATTCAAGTTAACCTTCACACAGTGAGGTCCCAGGTACCCAGTGATAACGGCCCGTGAGATCCAACAACCGGCGATGTGTTAATCCGTCTACGATAGGAAGGCCTGGGGCCACACCTCACTCATATAACACCATCTGTGAGGGAATTACTACACCACGTCAAGTCCCTCATAACACCATCTGTGAGGGAATTACTACACCACGTGATGCCCCTCATAACACCATCTGTGAGAGAATTACTACAACACGTGATGCCCCTCATAACACCATCTGTGAGGGAATTACTACACCACGTCAGGCCTCTCATAACACCATCTGTGAGGGAATTACTACACCACGTCAGGTCCCTCATAACACCATCTGTGAGGGAATTCGTACACCACGTGATGCCCCTCATAACACCATCTGTGAGGGAGTTACTACACCACGTGAGGCCCCTCGTAACACCATCTATGATGGAACTACTACACCACGTGAGGCCCCTCATAACACCATCTGTGAGGGAATTACTACACGTGAGGCCCCTCATAACACCATCTGGGAGAGAGTTACTACACTACGTGTTTGCTGTTCAACACCTTCATTAATCTGAATGTTCACTGTATGTTCCTTTACCTTTCTCTAATGAAGGCTTTTGTTAAACCACCAATGTATGTAATAAGTCATTTATGGCCAATGTATATTTTCAGCCTTCGGGCTGCAGAACTTTTTCAATAAACCGTTGATTATTATTATTATTATCATTATTATCCTCCTGTAACACACACACACACACCCTCCTGAAACACACACACACCCTCCTGTAACACACACACACACACACACACACACACACACACACACACACACACACACACACCTATAACACACACACACACACACACACACACACACACATACACACACACAAACACCCTACTGTAACTCACACACACACCCTCCTTTATCACATACCCTCCTGTAACACATATCATCCTGTAACACACACACCATCCTGTAACACATGCCCTCCTGTAACACATACCCTCCTGTAACACATACCTCTCTGTAACACATACCTCCTGTAACACATACCCTCCTGTAACACATACCTCCTGTAACACATACCCTCCTGTAACACATACCATTCCTGTAACACACACCTCCTGTAGCACATACCCTCCTGTAACACATACCTTCTGTAACACACATACCCTCCTGTAACACATACATCCTGTAACACATACCCTCCTGTAACACATACCATCCTGTAACACACACCCTCCTGTAGCACATACCATCCTGTAACACATACCCTCCTGTAACACATACCCTCCTGTAACACATACCTCCTGTAACACATACCTCCTGTAACACATACCCTCCTGTAACACATACCATCCTGTAACACACACCCTCCTGTAACACACACCCTCCTTAACACATACCTCCTGTAACACATACCCTCCTGTAACACATACCCTCCTGTAACACATACCCTCCTGTAACACATACCTCCTGTAACACATACCTCCTGTAACACATACCCTCCTGTAACACATACCATCCTGTAACACACACCCTCCTGTAACACACACCCTCCTGTAACACATACCTCCTGTAACACATACCCTCCTGTAACACATACCCTCCTGTAACACATACCATCCTGTAACACACACCCTCCTGTAACACATACTCTCCTATAACATACACCATCCTGTAGCACATACCCCCCTACAACACAGCTTCCTGCAAAACACACCCTCCTGTAACACACACACACACACACACACACACACACACACACACACCCTCCTTCAACCTTCCACTGACTTCCTAGGAGTGCCAAGCAGTCCTCGGCCCTCTGACGTAGGCATATAGGTCGAGTCCTGTAACTCCACCATGTATGAGTTGACTGGAGACCCAGCTTCTCGCTTTAACTCTCATGATGCTCTGAGTGAGCCAGGTAACTATGGTGTTGACATTGACACCAATGGAGATGGTGGCTTTCAACTAGTTCAGTCCAGGAACACGCAGAAGGCCAAAAAGGCAGAACAACAAGATCCTAGGAGTGCCAAGCAGTCCTCGGCCCTCTGACGTAGGCATATAGGTCGAGTCCTGTAACTCCACCATGTATGAGTTGACTGGAGACCCAGCTTCTCGCTTTAACTCTCATGATGCTCTGAGTGAGCCAGGTAACTATGGTGTTGACATTGACACCAATGGAGATGGTGGCTTTCAACTAGTTCAGTCCAGGAACACGCAGAAGGCCAAAAAGGCAGAACAACTTAAAGACCATCAACTACAACCTCAACTCCCCATGAGAGTAAGATTAAACTTCCTTGTAGGTACACCACCTGAAGTAAGTTATCGATGGCTGAACGATGCGGAAGATAAACACCCAGGCGCTGAGTTTCAGTTCAAAGTCAGTACACAAGATCATGTTCTGATTAGAAGCGACCCAGCAGTCATACAGGATCTCCTCACAAATAGCATAGAGGGAATAACCATGGAACAATCACCCCAACCATCGAACAAGAAAACCATCTTAATCATAGGGCTCGATCAGTACAAGACCCCTACACTACTAGAAGCTCATCCCGCCATCAGAAGGACGAAGCGGCTCAGGGGCAAGAACGCAGTCATTGCAGACTGGGTTGGCTCGGGGGACCCACCCAAGACCATTCGGGTCCGTGGTGCCTATCGGACTCTGAAGGTAACTCTCTATCAGTCCCCTACCCGGAGGTGTTACAATTGTCAACACTGGGGCCATGTGGCCAGATTATGCCCCTCGACTAAGCCGCGGTGTGGTCTCTGCTCAAGACAACATGCAACACAGGCTTGCAGAGATACAGTTGCTCAAGGGGGTGTCATTCAACAGAAGTGTATTAACTGCAAAACAGTTGGAGTTCCTGTATGGTACCCTGACTGTCCTAGAGCTCCTACGCCCCTTCAGCGCCCAGACCCGCCACCCAGGCAGGTCTCAAGAAACACTACTGCTGCTAGGGTACTCCCTACAGCCAACCCCTGGCCCACCCTCCCCACCAAAGCTCCAGGATCATCACCAGCAGTTATCGAAAGATCAGCATGGGGCAACACAGACGTACCGACACAACAGATAGCTGCCAACACACCCCGTGAACACGCCCAAAGTGAAGAGATCAATGATTTGAAAAATTAAATGAAAGAACTCAAAGCTCAATTTATAGCTCAAACTGATATGTTAAAGAGCCTCTGTGATACACTACAGGAAAAGAACACCACCAACACAGTGCAGCAGCTATGGAAAGATTATAGTCAAACTGAAGACATTCAGATGTCAGTACCAGATGTGGAAACTCAAGACCCACCAGGAACTAGTGTCCACGCAGAGGAAAATAGTGATACTGATGCCTCTGTGGACATGGTCAGTGAAGATGAACATACACAAACAGAAAATGGTGGTTATGTCGAGTGTAACCAAAGTGTGTTTTTGTCTGTCACTGAAATTCACCAATTATTGAGCAGTGCTGCCGAAGGGACAGGCAGCGTAGAAAAGAACAGTATTATACAGTGCCTTTTGCTTCTTTCCAAATAATGGCCAGTGTTAATACCAGACAAAGATACAGAGCGGTGAAGGTGATGAGTTGGAACATCTCATCCCTTAGAAAACGATACCCTGACCTACACCATAAAGTTGTGACTGAGGACATCGATATTGTGTGTCTGCAGGAGTGTCTCACACCTAATGGTAAGCCCCCACCCAGTCTGCCCAATTATGTGTATTATGATCCCAGTTCTACTCACACATGTTTGATGTATGTTAAGAAGTCACTCCCACATGTACCTCTTGTATCCAAAAAGACTACCCACCTTCAGTACCACACTCAACGTGCTAAACGCCTATGCTCCCTCAGATCAGCTTCAGTACACAGATCTCCCAGACTTTTTACACACTGAGCCCACTGTCCTGATGGGTGACCTGAATACTAGACACAAGAAATTATGTGACTCCACCACTAACACCAATGGTAGGAGACTTATCTTACTTCTCAGCGCATATGAAGATGTTCAAATTATAGGTAATAATGAACCAACGCACATCTATGGCGGGGCTCTAGACAAGTGTATTGGTTTTAATTTATCATACACAACTCATAGCTCTGATGTTGTCACTGATCTTATGTCTGACCACAGCCCAATCCAAGCTAGTATACATGTAGCCAATGATACCCCCACTGGTGGTAAACTCAACAGACGTAGAATCACAGTCAAGCAAAAACATGAAAGCCAGTTCATAGACTTCATCCATGACTGGTACAAGGACTACAAGCCTGACAACTACCAAAGTTTCCATGACGATCTGATAGATAGGACTTATACATACTTCACCAACAATGCCTCCACCAAAAAAAGGAGAAAACGTGGTCAGCATAATGGGAACAGGCAACAGCAGTGATATGATGACCCTAAACTGAAAAAACTCAGGGCTAGAGTCAGGAGGGTGGGTAAGTGTTACAAACAAATTAGAACACCTCAAATGTTGCAATTATATCAAGCTTCCCTTGCTTCTGTCAGGGAACGTGTAAACGAGCTCAGCCAAAATGCATGGGAGATGTATGTCAACAGCCTGAACCAACATACATCCCTCAGCAAAGCCTGGAAAGACATAAACACAATCAGAGGCAAAAACAGTAGACACGTCTCCCATCCAAACCCTCTGCAAAAGTCGAATGAGCTAATAACAAAGTGGGCTCATGTGTCTAGCTATGACATGTTACCAACTAGGACTCGGGGAATCCTTGATGCGAAGTCTGTAGAGAGAAGTAATCATATTAACTTTATGCTGGGCAAACAGCACGATGTGTGTGATGTTCCATATACTGAGTGGGAGCTTGACGCCGCCCTCGCCAGGGGTAGGTCTACATCCCCTGGAGAGGACGGAGTCCCCTACAACATAGTTAGACTACTAAGGCGTGTGCCGGGCAATCCATTATTGGTATTGTACAATATGAGTCATGCCAAGGGCCAACGACCCACATCATGGAGCAGCAGTATTGTTGTACCAATACCGAAACTAGGACAGCCTGATGCTTTTCGTCCCATATCACTAACCAGCTGCCTGTGTAAAACCTTTGAGAGGATGGTTCTTTGCAGACTCTTATAAAGAATCAGAGAACACATGTCTCCTAACATAAATGGCTTCACCCATGGTAAAGATGTACATAATTGCATCACCACATTCCTAACTGCGCATGGTGATGAAAGGCACAGATACACCACATTTCTTGACCTAAAAGCTGCATTTGATATTGCAAATAGACAACTGATATTGTACGAACTAGCCAAAATGGATATAGGAGGTAGGCTGTTACACTGGATAAGTGGTTACCTAACCAACAGAAGGGCTGCTGCACTGTTTCAGGGTTACAGAAGTGAAGTTAAAGACATGCAACTTGATACCCCTCAAGGTGGAGTTCTAAGCCCCACTTTGTTCAATGTTCTTATGAATGCATTATTAAATTTAATACCAGACAACCCCAGCAATATCACAATCAGCTATGCTGATGATATTCTTATACATACTAAAACTCATCGTGAAATGCAAACCACCCTGAACCATGTATATTAGGGAGTGACAGTTTGGCAAAAGTTTTCAAAATCTAATTGCTTGGGTTGGATTATTTGTCTATCGGCCACGCTAATTCCGAATATGTTTGAGTTTTTTACATCATTGCATTAGAAGGTTTGTGGATACTTTTGGGTTTGGCATGAAAAACGCGAAAAAACTGTAAATAATAAAGGGACTGACAATGTGGCACAACCTGTTAAAATCAAGTTATTGAATTGGATTATTCGACTACTGTGTACACTGGTTCATAATATGCTATTGTTTTACAACTCAATACGCTACAAATTATGCCGATATTTTTGCTGCAAGTCACCACATACGTATATTTCGAAAACCAGGGCCCAATATTACCAACGGCGTGGATAGATTCCGTGGAATGAATTCAGGATATTCCCGCTCATGGAACATTACCAAACTCCGTATATGTGCCAATGGCAGGCCAATGGCAATATTTACAGAGTTTGTTGTGGCTCCCTGGACGGGAATGCCCTGAATTTATTCCACGGAATCTATTCACGCCGTTGGTAATATTCGTCCCAGGACTGATCAATGAATTCAGCCCAAGTAGCTTGACTTGGACAGTTAAGGACAAAATCTCAGTCCGTACTTTTGAATAAAATATTGTTCAATAGGTGGTGATATTGAAGTGCTGAAAGTTGTTTTTTCTGTGTTGTTTTGCAGTTAGTTCAAAGGGCCGCCACCAAGATGGGTCGTCCTAAGATTAGCAACACTCAGCTGCGCCAGGGTAACGATAAGGTGTTCGGGGTTCGGATGCCTCTGCCATCTAACAAGTTGCCTCTGAACAAGGAAGTTGGAAGTGCCCTGGCTTATGAAGCAGAAAACGAGAGGTTAAGGAGAAGAACAAATGCTTTTGATTATATGGATGCCACCAACAAGGTGACTGAGAAGGTACTGGATGTGTATAGGAAGGCCACTGTCCCCACTATCTCTGAAATCAGGGTGAAAATGAGAGTCCACGACCTGTGGAGGATGCGGAGGGAGACGATGATGATGAAGGGAAATGGACAGAAACAGAAAAGGAAGAAAACGAAGAACGGGAAGCTGAAGATGAGGTTCGAGGATATAGCTGAGAAGTTGTTTGATGTGGCAGACGACAGCAAAGTGCACGAACGAGAGAAAAGCTTCCTGGCAGCCCAGAGGAAACCGGGAAGGGAGGGCTGCATTGATGGCGTTGACAAAATTGTGACTGCCAAGCTGAAAGAAGAGAGGGAGAAGGAAGCGAAGAGGGCAAAGAAAAGGCTGAGGAAGAGAGGAAAACTGAGAAGATGAGGTCAAAGAGTAAGGAGGAGATGGAGAGGATGTCGTGTAAAGTGTCGGCAGTGGATGACAGTGCTCAGGAAGAAGATAGTGATTATAAGGATGTCAATGACAATGAGTTCAAGGCTATGGTCGACAGGAGAGCAAGATCAGAGAAAAGGAAAAGGGAGAAAGAAGCCGAGGACAGGATCGGAGAAACTGCTAACAGGTTCAAGGTATCCAATGATGCAGTGGCTCACATCGCAAACACCATCAGAGCTGCAGACAACATCATAACTGAAGGGGACAAGTCTAAAGTGACTAACTGGAAGAAAGTGGAGAGAGTCAGGAAGAGGTCACGAGAACAGAAAAAAGAAAAGTTCAGGGGATTCAAGGTCAGAGGTCTCATGGTAGATGAGAGGATCAATGAGAACAAGATAGTGACTGGTGTAGGTGAGAAGAACCACAAGAGATTCGCCATGGAAAAGAGGGAAGACTGTGCAGTGATCGGCTTCCCTGGTGAGGAGTTCCTTGGTCACCTGGTCCCGGTGGGGGGAAAGGGGGTAGACCTGGCCACCAGCCTGCTGGCCTTCCTGGAGGAGCGCGGTATTGACACCACCGACCTCCTGGTTGTCCTTAGCGACGGTTGCAACAAACTGAGTGGCTATAATCACGGTTTCATCGCCGAGTTTGAAAGGCTGTTGGGACGGCCTCTCCTCCACATCCACTGCCTGATCCACAGTCTGGAGAAGCTCTTCGGCCATCTATTCAACCATTACGCTGGCCCAACCACTGGTCCCGCCTCCTGGAGTGGTGAGGAGGCTCGGAAGCTGACCGGCAACGTGTGGGACCTTCCGGTGGTTGAATTCGAGGCCGTCACCAACACCTACCTCAGGTCTCTCCTGGATGCCATCCCCTCCGTCGTCTGGGAGGAGTTCAGCTGGGACACCCGGTATCTGTTGGAGATGGCCAAGACGGTGGAGTCCGGCCACATTGAGGAGAGATGGGCCAGGGCACGGGCCGGAGCCATGACCAACGCCAGATGGCAAAACACGGAGAGCAGGGAGCTGAGGGCCTACATGAGCACCACCTCCCCCAGCGAGTCACAGAGACGGATGACCTCCTTCATCATCCTTATCTACGTGCCCTCCTTCCTGGAGATCAGGCAGAGGAATCTGCTACTGGAGGGCCCACGCCACCTCCTCGCCATCATCAACCGGGTGAGGACGTACTGCACCCTGGAGGAAGTGGAGCTGCTTACTCCATACCTCCAGTTCAACGGCTACTTCGGCCAGCACGAGGTGGTGCTGGTCTCACTGCTGGCCTCCATGGACAAGAGTGAGAGGGAGTTGGCCCTAAACATCATCAAGCAGCTGAGGAAGAAGGAAAAAAGGCACAAGAGAAAGACAGTGAGGAAAGTGAGGAACCCTCAACTGAATCTGGCAGCCACCAAGCTGTCAGAGTTGGTTGATCTGCAGAAGGCCAGCTCCTCCCCTCCCATCCTGTTCCAGCACAGTGACCAGGAACTGGAGCAATTTCTGGAGGAACCGTACAGTGAGCCAGGTCTGCCCTGCACCACCACCGCAGTGGAAAGAGGAGTGAAGCTCACCACGGAGGCGGCAGACGTGGCCAGCTCTGCCTGGCAGCAGGACCAGGTCACCTGGAACAAGCTGGAGGCCAGGAAGAGAAACAAGCGGAGGGCTAAGAAAGAGGACTACCAGTGCTAGACTGTGGGGACACTGGGACTGAGGGGACACTGTGGGGACAGCCAATGTTAGTGTGCCAACTGTGCTAGTGTGCTGCTGATAAATTGAAGCATACATGCCAATAATAAAGAATGTCTACCATTATTCTTGTTTTTTTTTTATGTCGAACCGAAAAGTATCCACAAACCTTCTAATGCACTGATGTTAAAGATTCAAACATATTCGGAACCAGCGTGGCCGATAGACAAATAATCCAACCGAAGCCACTTGATTTTGAAAACTTTTGCCAAACTGTCACTCCCTAATGTATATGCAGCCTGTGAGAACCTCGGTCTTATTATCTCCACTGAGAAAACTAAGGTGTTCAACAAACAAGCTGGTAACCGCAAACGCGGCCCCGCCAAGTTCAAGATAGGTAACAACACTATTGACTATGTTTCTTCTTTTAGATATCTTGGTGTCTCCGTCCCTTGTACCCTACCTGCCATACAACAGCTAACCCGCCAATGTACTGACAGACTGAAACCTCTTAGAAGTGTAGCGGGGTGCAGCCGACATTATGGTGCTAATATTAGAATTGTTAAAACAATGTACCTAGGCTATATAAGATCTATGATAGATTACCACGCACCAGCCCTGGTCCTTCGTGACAGAAAAGGCGTTGAAAAGCTCCAGAAAATGCAAAATAAAGCCCTTAGAATTACCCTAGGATGTCCCATGAGCACTAATGTACTTAATAATTATGAGGAAAGAACTAGGTATATCCACTGTCAAAGATAGAATAAGTGAAGTCAACCTCATGATAGCCCTGAGGCTTCTGCGTGGTGATCCTCATAACATTGTTTCCTTAAAATTGCTAAAATGTATGAACCATGGGACTGGTGATTCTAAATGAATCCAAACTACAGCTACATATATGAAGACGTTTGGACTAGACAACCTGTACAAAGTTGAGACACAACAGCGCTTCCTGCCACCCTGGCGGACAGTTCCCATCGATATCACAATACCGACATTTCCGCCTAAAAATTAATTATACAAAGTTTTTATCTCCAACACACTGTCAAAGTGAGAGCTCTTGAACACATACACACTCTACAGACTGATGATAAAATCACACAGACCATCTACACTGATGGATCTCTTAACACCGCCTCTGGGAGGGCTGGAAGTGCTATTGTTGTGACTCAACCTGACGGTAATATAATTGAAAAAGGAGTTAGAATTAACAACTGGGCATCCACTCTACAAACTGAATTAGTTACCATACTCACAGCTATTAAATTCATTGAAACCAGTCACTGACAGTCTCATCATCACTGACTCTCGATCCTCATTACTTGCCCTTGACACCCTCAACTCAAGTTGTCACGTGCTTGTCTCTGAAGTCAGATACAAATATGCGTACCTTGTTGACCGGGGTGTCAAGGTCAAACTGTTGTGGATCCCCTCTCACATAGGCTTCATAAAACATGACAGAGTTGATGCCCTCGCCAAACTCGCGTTTAACAAAGACACCGTTGAATACAATTTGGGTCTGTCAAAAAAGAACCCTTAAAACTGTAATTAGGAAAGAACTTATTGATGAATCTGACGCAAGTAGACAAGTGCAAATAGGCACTAGTCGACCCATAGTTTACATGTATATGAAGCAAGTAACAAAATCACTAGATTACAAGATGTTGTAACAGCTAGATTAAGGTTAGGATATAAGTACCTCTGGCAGTATGTTCCTCAAGCAGTAAACAAGACTAAATGTAAAGTGTGTGGCCAGACATATAGCCATACACTTGAACACTACGTCCTCGACTGTGTGAAGATAGAACCTTTTAGGGACAGGTCCAAGCATACTGTGTGTGAAATGGCACAACACTTCATCTCTAATGGCAAGATAGCCGACATATTAATATTGTATCCACTTTTTTGCACTTAGTAACTATATCAGTTCTCATGTATAAAACCAAATACACAATGTGCTTCAATACTTCTCACTCAAATGTGAATAAACAAAGTGTGCGGCCAGACATACTGCCTTCCACACCTGTACTCACGCAATTGTGAATAAGTTGCCCTTTATGTATAGAACTAAACAAATAATGTAATTGAAAGACTGTGTTACATTCAGTGCCATAATATCCTGACAACGGGGGTTAATTATTATGACCCTTTGTCAACTCTACTCTGTAATCCTTTTGCGCTACCGCTCACAGGATGAGTGTGGGGTGCACAATAAAGTAGCCGCTGTATACGGCAAAATCAATTTAACACACACACCGTCCTGTAACACATACCCTCCTGTAACACAGACATCCTGTAACATATACCCTCCTGCAACACATACCCTACTGTAACACATACCTCCTGTAAACATACCCTCCTGTAACATATACCCTCCTGTAACACACACCCTCCTATAACACATACCCACCCCACAACACAGCTTCCTGTAACACATACCCTACTGTAACACATACCTCCTGTAACACATACCCTCCTGTAACATATACCCTCCTGTAACACACACCCTCCTATAACACATACCCACCCCACAACACAGCTTCCTGTAACACATACCCTACTGTAACACATACCTCCTGTAAACATACCCTCCTGTAACACATACCTCCTGTAACACATACCCTCCTGTAACATATACCCTCCTGTAACACATACCTCCTGTAAACATACCCTCCTGTAACACATACCCTCCTATAACACATACCCACCCCACAACACAGCTTCCTGTAACACATACCCTCCTGTAACACATACCCTCTTGTGACACATACCCTCTTGTAACACATACCCTCTTGTAACACATACCCTCCTGTAACACATACCCTCCCACAACACAGCTTCCTGTAATACATATCCTCCTGTAACACTCAACATATTGTAACACATACTCCTACAACACAGCTTCCTGTAACACATACCCTCCTGTAACATATACCCTCTTGTAATACATACACCTCCTGTAACACACGCCCTTTTGAAATACATACCCTCCAACAACACATACCCAGCTGTAACACATACCCTCCTACAAAACAACTTCCTGTAACACATACACCTTCTGTAACACATACCCTTCTGTAACACATACCCTCCTGTAACGCACACCCTCTTCTAACACATACTCCTACAACACAGTTTCCTGCAAAACACACCCTCCTGTAAGACACACCCTCCTGTAAGACACACCCTCCTGTAACACACACCCTCCTGTAACACACACCCACCTGTAAGAAACACCCTCCTCTAACACACACCCTCCTGTAACACACACCTTCCTCTAACACACACCCTCCTGCAACACACACACCTCCTGTAACACACTCCCTCCTGTAACACAAACCTCCTGTAACACATACCTTCCTGTAACACACACCCTCCTATAACACACACCCTCCTGTTACACACACCTTCCTGTAACACACACCATCCTGTAACACACACACTTCCTCCTGTAACACATACCTTCCTGTAATACACACATCCTCCTGTAACACCAACCTTCTTGTAACACACACCCTCCTATAGCACACCCTCCTGTAACGCACACACCCCCCTATAATACACCCACCTCTAACTCACACACCCTAATGTAACACACACCCACTTGCAACACACATCCTCCTGTAACACACACCCTCCTGTAACACACACCCTCCTACAACACACACCCTCCTATAAAACACACCCTCCTGTAACACACACCCTCCTGTAACACATACCTTCCTGTAACACACACCCTCTTATAACACATTCTCCTACAACACAGCTTCCTGCAAAACACAACCTCCTGTAACACACATCCTCCTGTAACACACACCCTCCTGTAACAAACACCTTCCTGTAACACACACCCTCCTGCAACACATACCTCCTGTAACACACTCCTCCTGCAACACAAACCCTCCTGTAACACACACCCTCTGTAACACACACCCCCTGTAACACACACAGTCCTGTAACACACTCCCTCCTGTAACACAAACCCTCCTGTAACACACACCCTCCTGTAACACACACCCTCCTGTAACGCACACCCTCCTGTAACACACACCTTCCTGTAACACACACTATCCTGTAACACACACCCTCCTGTACCACACACCCTCCTGTAACACACCACACCCTCCTGTAACACATACCTTCCTGTAACATACACATCCCCCTGTAACACCAACCTTCCTGCAACACACACCCTCCTCTGATAGATTACCACGCACCAGCCCTGGTCATTCGTGACGGGAAAGGCGTTGACAAGCTCGAGAAAATGCAAAATAAAGCCCTCAGAATTATCCTAGGATGTCCCATGAGCACTAAAGTACTTAATATGAGGAAAGAACTAGGTATACCCAGTGTTAAAGATAGAATAATTGAAGTCAACCTCATGATAGCCCTGAGGCTTCTGCGTGGTGATCCTGATAACATTGTTTCCTTAAAATTGCTAGAATGTATGAACCATGGGACTACTGAGTCTAAATGGATCCAAACTACAGCTACACATATGAAGATGTTTGGACTAGACCACCTGTACAAAGTTGAGACACAACAGCGCTTCCTGCCACCCTGGCGGACAGTTACCTTCGATATCACAATACCGACGAATCCACCTAAAAAATTTATTATACAAAGCATTTATCTCCAACACACTGCCAAATTGAGAGCTCTTGAACACATACACACTCTACAGACTGATGATAATATCACACAGACCATCTACACTGATGGATCTCTTAACACCGCCTCTGGGAGGGCTGGAAGTGCTATTGTTGTGACTCAACCTGACGGTAATATAATTGAGAAAGGAGCTAGAATTAACAACTGGGCATCCACTCTACAAACTGAATTAGTTGCCATACTCACAGCTATTAAATTCATTGAAACCACTGTTATTGACAGTCTCATCATCACTGACTCTCTATCTTCACTACTTGCCCTTGGCATCCTCGACTCAGGATGTCACGCTCTTGTCTCTGAAGCCAGTCACAAATATGCGTGCCTTGTTGACCGGGGTGTCAGGGTCAAACTGTTGTGGATCCCCTCTCACATAGGCCTCATAAAACATGACAGAGTTGATGCCCTCGCTAAACTCGCGTCTAACAAAGACACCGTTGAATACAATTTGTGTCTGTCAAAAATAACTCTTAAAACTGTAATTAGGAAAGAACTTATTGATGAGTTTGACGCAAGTAGACAAGTGCAAACAGGCACTAGTCGATCCATAGGTTACCATGATGAGATGTATCAAGTGAAACATGTATATGGAGCAAGTAACAAGATCACTAGATTACAAGATGTTGTAACAGCTAGATTAAGGTTAGGATATAAGTACCTTTTGCAGTATGTTCCTCAACCAGATGTAAACAAAACTAAATATAAAGTGTGTAGCCATACAAATGGCCACACACTTGAACACTACGTCCTCGACTGTGTGAAGATAGAACCTTTTAGGGACAGGTCCAAGCACACTGTGTGTAGAAATGGCACAACACTTCATCTCTAATGGCAAGATAGCCGACATATTAAGATTGTATCCACTTTTTTGCACTTAGTAACTATATCAATTCTCATGTACAGAACCAAATACGCAATGTGCTTGAATACCTCTCACGTAAATGTGAATAACAAAGTGTCAGGCCAGACATACTGCCTCACACGCCTGTACTCACGCATTTCTGAATAAGTTACCCTTTATGTATAGAACTAAACAAATAATGTAAATGAAATACTGTGTAACATTCAGTGCCATAATATCCTGACAACGGGGGTTAATTATTATGACCCTTTGTAAACTCTACTCTGTAATCCTTTTGTGCTACCGCTCACAGGATGAGTGTGGGGTGCACAATAAAGTAGCCGCTGTAAGCGGCAAAATCAATCAAATCATCCTGTAACGCACACACCCCCCCTATAATACACCTACCTCTAACTCACACACCCTAATGTAACACACACCATCCTGTAACACACACCCTCCTGTAACACATACCTTCCTGTAACACACACCCTCCTGTAACACACACCCTCCTATAACACACACCCCCTTATAACACACCCTCCTGTAACACACACCTATAACTCACACACTCTAATGTAACACACACCCTCCTGTAACACACACCCTCCTGTAACATACACCTTCCTGTAACACACACCATCCTGTAACACATACTCTCCTGTAACACACACCCTGTTGTAACACACACCCTCCTGTAACACACACCCTCCTACAACACACACCCTCCTGTAACAGACACCCTCCTGTAACACACACCCTCCTTTAACATACATCATCCTGTAACACAACACCCTCCTGTAACAGATACCTTCCTGTAACACATACCTTCCTGTAACACAACACCCTCCTGTAACACAACACCCTCCTGTAACACATGCCCTCCTGTAGCACAAAACCCTCTTGTAACACAACACCTTCCTGTAACACACACCTCCTATAACACACACCCCGTATAGCTTACACCCTCTGTAACACAACACCCTCCTGTTACAGCACCCACTCCTGTAGCTTACATACCACCATGTAACACAACACCCTCCTGTTACACAACACCCTCCTGTAACACAACACCCACTTGTACACCATCCTGTAACGCATACCCTCCTGTAACACACACCCTCCTATAACACATACCTTCCTGTAACACATGCAGCTTCCTGTAACACAACACCCTCCTGCTTAACACACTTATACCACTCCTGTAGCACAACACCCTGTTGTAACACAACACCCTCTTACTTGTAACACAACACCACTTGTAACACACACCATCCTGTAACACAACACCCTCCTGTAACACAACACCCTCCTGTAACACATACCCTCCTGTAACACAACTTGCCTTCTTGTAACACAACACCCTCACTGTAACACATACCCTCCTGTTACACAACACCCCTGTAACATACCTCCTGTAACACAACACCCTGTAACACAACACCTTCCTGTAAAACAAACACCCTCCTGTAACACAACACCCTCCTGTAACACAACACCCTCTTGTAACACACACCATCCTGTAACACTTACCCTCCTGTAACATATACCCTCCTGTAACACAACTCCCTCCTCCTATAACACAACACCCTCCTATAACACAACACCCTCCTATAACACATACCCTCCTGTAACACAACACCCTCCTGTTACAGCACCCTCCTGTAACACAACACCACTCCTGTAACACACATACCCTCCTGTAACACACACCCTCACTGTAACACATGCCCTCCTGTAACACACACCCTCTTGTAACACATACCCACTCCTGTAACACACTTACCCTCCTGTAACACACACCCTCCTATAACACACACCCCACATATAACACACCCACTCCTGTAACACACATATCCTCTTTCTGTATGCACCCTCCTGTAATACATACCCTCCTGTAACACACACCCTCCTATAATACACCCTCCTATAATACACCCACCTATAACTCACACACCCTAATGTAACACACACACTCCTGTAACACACATCCACCTATAGCATACACCAACCTGTAACACGACACCCTCCTGTAACACACACCATCCTGTAACACATACCCTCCTGTAGCTCACGCCCTCCTATAACACACCCTCCTGTAACACACACCCTCCTGTAACACACACCCTCCTGTAACACACAACCTCCTGTAACACACACCATCCTGTAACGCATACCCTCCTGTAACACACACCCTCCTATAAGTCACAGCTATAACTCACACACCCTAATGTAACACACACCCTCCTGTAACACACACCCTCCTGTAACACATACTCTCCTATAACACATACCTTCCTGTAACATATAAACTCTATAATCATACACAATCCTGTAACACAACACCCTCCTGTAACGCACACCCTCCTGTAACACATACCCTCCTATAACATACACCCTCCTGTAACACAACACCCTCCTGTAACACATACCCTTCTACAATACAACTTCCTGTAACACACACCCACCCAACACACACCTACTGTAACACACACCCTCCTATAAACACACACCCTCCCAACACATACCCTCCTGAACACACACCCTCCTGTAACACACACCTCCTATAACACACACCCTCCTGTAACACACACCCCACTGTAACACACACCTCCTATAACACACACCCCTGTAACACAACACCTCCTGTAACACACACCACTGTAACACACACCTCCTATAACACACACCTCCTGTAACATCATACCCTCCAACACACACCCTCCTGTAACACATACCTCCTGTAACACACACCCTCCTATAACACATACCTCCTGTAACACAACACCTCCTATAACACAACACCCTCCTGTAACACAACACCCTCCTGTAAATACATACCTCCTGTAACACAACACCCCTCCTGTTACACAACACCCTCCTGTAACACATACCCTCATGTAACACAACACCTCCTGTTACACAACACCCTGTAACACAACACCCACTTGTAACACACACCATCCTGTAACGCATAACCCTCCACACACACCTCCTATAACACATACCTTCCTGTAACACATACCTTCCTGTAACACAACACCCTCCTGTAACACATACCTCCTGTAGCAAACACCCTGTTGTACACACAACACCCTCTTGTAAACACAACACCCACTTGTAACACACACCATCCTGTAACACAACACCCTCCTGTAACACAACACCTCCTGTAACACATAACCTCCTGTAACACAACACCTTCTTAACACAACACCTCCCTGTAACATATACCCTCCTGTTACACAACACCCCTGTAACACATACCCTCCTGTACAACACAACACCCCCTGTAACACAACACCTCCTGTAAACAACACCTCTGTAACACAACACCCTCCTGTACACAACACCCTCTGTAACACACACCATCCTGTAACAACACCCTCCTGTAACACTATGCCACTCATAACCAACTCCACTCCTCTCAACACGCCTCCTCCTATAACACAACACCTCCCATAACACATACCCTCCTGTAACACAACACCCTCCTGTTACACAACACCCTCCTGACACAACACCCTCCTGTAACACATACCCTCTCACCACACACCCTGCTAATACACCCTCCTGCAACACACCCTCCTGCAACACATACCCTCCTGTAACACACACCCACTCCTGTAACACACACCCTCCTATAACACACCCCTTATAACACACACCCTCCTTTAACACATATCCTCCTATAATATACACCCTCCTGTATACATACCCTCCTGTAACACACCCTCCTATAATACACCCTCCTATACCCTCCTATAATACAC